>NC_056750.1:780603903-780706403 GCF_019279795.1 Protopterus annectens | reverse complement strand
TTTTAATAGTTTGATCAATAAAGGTCGACCTTTAGTGATTCAAACTATTAAACATTCGATGTTCTAATATAGACTCCAAGTCAAGTGTTTGGTAGGCATCTATACTCACCACTATACCACCAGTGCTAGTGCTTTAGTACTATTACACTGAATTTTTAGTTGTAGAGTTCTACTTACTAGACCTGAAACTGGGATTTTTATTATTAGAATTTTTGACTTTTCTGTACTTTGAACTAAATTGTCTTACATGACAAAAAAAAATAAAATAATACAGTGGTTGTGGCCATCTGGTATTACACGGAGCATGGTCCGTACAAAACCAACATTACAATATGTAATTGTTCTTAATGACAGAAGTTCTAACAAGATAATCAATATAACACTGTAACCACACCACAGTTTAAATAGAACTGGGAGCTTTGAAAATATTTGTAAAACAGTGCAACACTTAAATATATATATATATATATATATATATATATATATATATATATATATATATATATATATATAAATATATATATATATGTATACTGTTATGGTGAGAACTGAATTTTATTTGCTTGTCTAAGTTAAAAAAGGCAGGTGGGCTAGTCCAAAGGATTCTTCAGTCTTCATCCTGACCTAAAGTAATTATACAAGTACCAGAAGTATGTACTACAAAGACAAATAATGCAATTCAACAAAAAATTACACTTTTACAATGAATTATATACACTCAGTCTGCAAACATTTGCAGATTCCCAGAAAAAATGACAATTCAGATTGCTGTATGATCATTTACTAGAAAGTCTGGCAAGTTCATAAATGGCTTATCAAGTACTTGTTAGGTCTAGAATTGCACAGGAAGTGGGAGGCTATTCTACTAAGTAACAAATCATGAGTAATACATAGGTAACTAGCAACAAAGATAAGCTAGGACAATACGCAAACAAACCTTACACAGGGAAGAGCTTCAACTGTGTCAACAGAAGAGAACTAAAATAAATGCATTGTCTCTAGAAAGCAGTAGGTGTAGTTTGACGTCACATAACTACGCTGTCTTCATGCAGTATTGCAGAAATATAATAAATGGGAAGTACACCTCTTACCTGTTCTTTATTTTGGCTCCAAATTTTACCGCCTTCCTTAATGCCTCCTAAAACTGGCAATTTTGAGTGAAATGGTAGTGGATTACACATAATGACAATAATTATATAATTTAAAAAAAAATTCCATTATTCTGTCAGCTTCTCAAGTTAATAGTTCTAATATTTTACAGCGTCCCTTATTGTCCTTGATTATTTCTCTGTTTGTCCCTAATTCAGTTTGTAAGAGGGTATGAGGTATTTATGGCAGGCCGAATCTTGAGCAGTACGCCTAGACTAACCAAGATGATGAACAGATTAAAACTGCACTCTCTCAGAATTGCTGTTCCCTACAATGGCATGCAGTATATTGTGAATGCACTGCTGGAAGACAAGTACATTGCACGGCTTCACATACATATGCTGGGATAAACTATTTTCAAAATATGCAGAGATTTTCTAATGGTACTAATAAATGTCTTGTTTGTCATAACACAAATGAAATATGACAGGCAAACCACTTCATCTAAGTCGATTTAATAACCAAAAGGTCTTTTAAAAGGGAAACAAAAAGATGATTATTTTCCTGATATACTTAACCCTATCTACGTGCTACCTAAACAGTCTGCGCAGTTCGGGTGCAAAGTGGTCTTTCTAATTAGTTCTAGCATAGAAAACAAACCTGTGTTTTTTGAGGAGACTAATTCAGAGAAACAGCTGCGGCTGCCTTAGGCGTAAAAGATGGATTAGGCCTGAGAGATAGTTTGTCAAGAGGAAAACAATGTAAGGAGGTTTAAACATCAACGCCAGAAGCTCAGATATTCTGAATAAAGCCACCACTGCCAGGAAAGGTTTTTCCAGGAAAGGACTTTTAAGTTCACAGTACTGGGTGACTCATATTTCAGCAAAGGTTGTGACCGCCATAAATGTAAGGCTGTTTCTGCAAAGTAGTGGTAGGAAGATTAATATACTCTAATAAGCTCTAGGGAGCTGGACACTGTTGTCTATTAATATTAAGGTAGCAGAACACAAAATAATCATAACAAATCTGTTTTATCAGTTTTGATTCTTAGCTTGTAAAGTACTATCAAGACAAAGGAAAAAGAATCCAAGATCAATTTTTAAGATTGACATGAAGGAAAGGTACATGAGTGCAAGGTAAATACAGGACACAACAAATGTCATATAGAAAAGAAGACAATGTGGTTAAACCAGAAACCACCTCGGAGCACTTCAGATGACATCACTTTTGTCATTTCTCTTGCAGCCTTTTCATTAAGTGTAAGTTACTGGCAGAACTCCCTGCTTACCTGGTTTAGATGGTTTGACATTTAGTAATGCCTAGCAATTGTCTTAAGGCTAATGTTGCCTGACCTTGGCAGTATGTAAAGCCAGATTATTCATTTCTCACATATTTAGATGCAGTCATAGTCTGGAAGTGTTAGAAGTAGGTAACTGATTTACAAATGCAACAGGATATAAATTGCATGGCCGAGCCTATATTGTAAAGTTGTACCTGCCTGGGTTTGGGGTCCTATTTGTATTTAGTTTTAATTTGTTGTTGAAGGTGGGTGGACAGGCCTGAGGTTTTTTTTCAGTGATGACTCAGGTGTATATGCACAGTTACAGAGATGGGTGTCATTCAGCTACTCAAATGAGAGTCATTTAGATACAGAAAATCTCAGGTATAAAAAGCAGTTGTTATACAATAAAAAATCTATGTTACAGAATAGGTCAATCCGCCTGTTCTTCCATGTTATACACTACAATAAAGACTAATAATGTTACACAGAACCAGCATTGTTAACAACTTGTATGGAACAGTAACAAAGCTGTTGACATATTTACGTTTCTCTTTAGAAGGGGAATGGGATCAGCTGAGGATAATGGGATCAGCTGAGGATACTGTATCTTTAAGTCTATAATAGGGTTAAAAAGAGTATTGTTTCCAACGAAGAGATGCGGCGGAGACTGGCCCTTTTCAAGCTATTTTAAGATGTTTTGCTACCTTTTTCCTAGGACGTATTATGTAATCTGTCTAAAGTCTGTGGGAAGGTGGTTCCAGATAGGATAATTTTACTGAATCTTTTTATTTGGATGCGACTCTGAAAGGAGGACTGATTAGTGTTCATGTGTCATTCTCATGACTTTTGAGACCCTACCTGGAGGATTTAATTTGCATTTTTCTTCCTAGGATGGACAGAAATTAGTATTCAAGATTTTAAATGCAAGTGAGGAAAAAGAGTGGTTTGTGCTTTAACTGACTGCCAGTTGGCTTTCTGTAGTGAGTGTAGTTCGGGGGGGGGGGGGGGGGGCTGGGGTAACAAATCTAGAGGTTGTGTTACTTGTTTACTGAAACTTGATATAAATGAATATGTTGAACATAATATAGTAATTTAATTACTTATCTCATACTGACTTCACTTATTAATAATCAGAGCTGGATAATGGCGAAATGGGGCCCTAGGCAGGATATTAGGCCAGGTAGCTCAAGTTTTACCAGCATTCCTTTACTTATACGTCTCTCTCCAATCACCATAAAATAATATTCTGATTTCTCAATGTCCATAAAATCAATAAAACCAAAACCTCAGCTCTTAGACATAACATATTATGTAGACCTGCCACTGACCACAGCACATCAAACATACAGATTCTCTGTGCCATGGCAGAAAAGAGAGCTTATAGCAAGAAAATATCAACACTAATGCACTGCAGAGTCAAAAACCCCATATAGCAGAAATTGTCGCCTTGTTGGAAATCTGTAAAACAGCTTAGTAATCTCTGACTACATTGTAAATAAAATAGATGCATACCCCACTGGATAAGAGAGTCCTGCTCTCCAGGGTGAAAAGTAGGACATATCAAACATATCATAACAGATTAAGGCTACATATGACATTCATAATGGACTGAACAGCCCAAGATTGGTCCATCCTGGAAATGCAATACTTTTGAGGATGGTGGTAACAAAGATGAGAAAAATACATTTTCTAAGAGAAATTCTTCCCTTGCCTCATATGGATTTTAAATATAATGACAACATGTCACCTTTAGTTAGTCATTAGTGATTAAGGACATAGTACTGTACACAAGTGCTCCTCAGCCTAGAGGGCACGTGGGTCCAGTCAAAATATTTAACCTCTGATGATCTTCATTTATATAATGAACAGGAAATGTTTTCATTCCCATTTTTTTTACACTTTTTCAAATTCTAGTACAAAAAAAATGAGAAACAGCAGAAGTGCCAGCAGTAAAATGGATGACTTAGAAGCTTTCCTCTACTTGGAGGACTCTGACAACTGTACTGTTACTGAAACATACCTCAGTCTCTGTAAATAAACACCTAAAAACCAGAAGGCAAGAAAACATCTTAGAACTAGAAACTACTTAAACAATAATTGATATCAGTGGTCTTAAATATATTATGAGGATTTCCTGACTATATACCAAGATGTAAAAAAAAAGAAAAAAAGAAAATACAATCTCTATGGGACTTTAACTATCAAAACAATAATTGGTTAAGCTATTATGAATGACGCAAGTGCATGCTCTATCAGGATTGCTATATAAATGTATTATATACTGTTCATACTATGTAACACCTATCTGACTGCCTCCAAGTTCCTCACTGTAAATATTGTAAGCAAAAGTCATCTGTTCATCCATCCCAGAATGGGCAATGCTGCAAATTGTTATTTTGTTCTGTACATAAATGTAATCCTTCATCAAACACAGGAATACACAATGCTGCTAACTGATATATCTTTCTATTGTTGCATTTGCATCCACCTGTACATTTTTATGTATGGACTGTCTTATTTTTTCTCATCTCTATGCAATTTGTAACTTTATATTTTAGGTTAATGTAACTTGCATGCCTTTATTCTACTTTGTTATGGAACTTTTCTCCCCAGGACTCCGCTGAAAATGGGCATTTGTCCAGTCAGACTATCCTGGAAAAGAAATGTTAAATAAATAATAAATAAATACAATTCAAAATCAATTAATATGTCCACGTATTTCCTGACTATGTGAATCAAAACATTTAGGAACAGCAATGTGAAATCCAGTAAAGGATGGCAGTATCTTTGATATAGCAATGAGGCCCTTAGGATGTTTTTGCTCCCCACTCATGAATATACTCTCTGTAAGTAACAAACATCACAAAGCTGTCATCTAATCTAAGTGTGACATCAAAATGAATCTTAAATAATTTATTCTTCCCAGCTGTAATACGGAAAATTGCATGATATTCATGAAATCAGGCTGGGATTCAAGTCTAGTCAGGACACTTTCAGTGAGCTCTGCCGTATAAAGACGTGCATTCATGAGCATATATCACTAAGACAAAATTGTACAGGTAAACTCAACAAAAAGGATATATACAACAGAAAAAAGGAGGGCGCCCTATAAGTGATGGAGTAGTAATATTTAAGAAAGTGCCTGATATAATGGCTTTCAAAACATATCTTCCCTTTAGCCACATCAAGAAAAATAAGCTTTACACCAACTGAATGTATATAATTTAGTGTTAAGTAGTTTTAACCGAAATAAAACATGTCCATTGAAAAGTATTTCAGATTGTTTTTACACACACACACACACACACCCACACCCACACACTCACACACACTCACACACACATTGACAGATCAATGGATAGTTAAATGTAAGCAAGTGATTAGAGTGGTCAATTGACTTCACATACAGAGTGCTCCTAAGACCCAAAGTTTTCAGACTGACTACTCCTCTGATGTCTGACTATGGTTAACTGAAAAAACCTTTCTCAGAGTAAAATGTTTCAGTTTATTTCACACACACATAAAAACAGAGTAGCTGGCAAAAGTATGAGTTGTTGTAAGTGTTGGAAGCCAAGATTTAGGGAATTTTATGTTGCCGGCTAGAAGGAAAGAACAGTGGCACCTCCAGGTTCCTTTTCTTACCAGGGTAGAGTAGCTGGTGTTGGGACTTGTAGGGTACATGAAACCCCCCCCCCCCCCACCAAAACATCATACCAGTAGTGCATTGAATACACAACACATGGTAACAGTCCATCCATAATCCACTGTTAAAATTTAAAGACATGCACACACACACACACACAGACACACACACACACACACACACACACACACACACACACACACACACACACACACACAGACACACAGACACACAGACACACAGACACACAGACACACAGACACACACACAGACACACACACAGACACACACACAGACACACACACAGACACACACAGACACACACACACACACACACACACACACACACACACACACACACACACACCAACAGCTGGACAACCACAAGTGAGCACACAAGTATTTTCTGACTGTGAATCAAAAGATTTAGGAACAGGAATGTGAAATCCACTAAAGCATGGGAATAACTTAGATATAGCAATGAGGCGCTTAGGATGGTTTTGCTCCCCACTCATGGATATACTCTGTGCAAGTAACAAACATCATGAAACTGATATATGCTCATGAATGCATGTCTTTATACATGTACTCCTGCACACTTGTCTACACAAATACTTGCGCATATGTACACACACACACACACACACACACACACACACACACACACACACACACACACACACACACACACACACACGCAGACACACACGCACGCACACACACACACACACACACACACACACACACACACAAACACACACACACACTGAAATTAAGATTATAGTATTTCACCTCCTAGAAAAGTATATTTATGGGCTGCTTATGTCTGCTAATTTGTTTTTTGAACAGTATGAAACTATGACCTGTCAACAGATTGTAATCTTCACTGAATTCTTCCAGAGGAAAAGGCAAGAATACAAGGCATTGAACAAGTAGCCATATTATTACTATAATGGTTGGCATTTTTGGCTGACTGTAATCCTCAGAGTAACTTAGCATGAAATCAAAAATGTTATGAGATACAGGGGGCCCCTGAGGCAATATCAGGACTGTCCTGAAAAATCAGGGGCAGTTTAAAGGTATGCCTTCCCTAAGAAAGTAGAACATTTTTGTTGGAACTTGGGAAAGTGAGGTATCAGACTAAATCACTTTTTTAACCTTTGAAATCAATCATGGTCCCCAAAACGCAACTGATCTCTATTTTACAGCAAAATGCAGAGTTGCACAACCTAGTAAGGCCATAAGATACAGATGCAGGCAGGACCAAGGATACATTTTTTTAATAGACTTATTCAACTTCTATAGCAGAAAATTAGAAGCAGACTTGTTTTATTAAAATCAGACTTGTTTCATTAATTTCTGCTACCCTGAAATACTTATCCCTTTTTAGCTGCAGTTCAGAGATAAAAAAAAATCCCTCAATGAATTTATGAAATACTAGATTAGACTTTGTCAAAACAACAACGTCTTCTTGATCATTGCTAGCAATACTGGAACAGAGAGGTGATATGGTACTTTGTATGGGACCAAAATAAATCTTACAGTAGAGCTTACTCAAGCTTTCTGCTACAATAACCATACATTTTTGTATGGGATTGCAATGCCCCTGCACTGGCCCAGTAATCAAGGAACCTCAATCCTCACCACTGGCAACAGTGAGGGTCATACACAATGGGAGGATGACAAGTACACACACAGTAAAGTGCAATTTCCCTTAATAGCACACAGAGATCAAAATCAGTCTGGGGCTGGTTTCTCCCTCTTTCTCCAGATCCCCGACGACTCCCCACTGGCACAGTGGTAGGGTTAAGATCTCAGCTGAGAGGCAAGCTAAGATCTCCAGCCCCCTCTCTGTCCAACCAGTGCTTCGTGTCCCTGCCCAAGTAGCTGACACACACACTTGGAGATATGATTTATATACAAACACACACACACACACACACACACACACACACACACACACACACACACACACACACACACACACACACACACACACACACCTGGGGAAGGCTGGCACAGGTTTACTAGCTATGCCCACTGCTGCTCAGACTATAAGCTAGTTTCCACTGCCACTATCCCCTACTTATCAGCTACTATAATGCCCTTATACAAAGGGTGTCCAATCCTGCTGTGTAATTTTGCTACAAATGGTAGTCTGATCAATTCTTGCAAGACTATTTAGGAGTTGCCTGTACAGTGTCACCAAATACATATGCAAGTACTCTATGAGCTTAAATATGTCTCACAAATATCAGCCACAAAAACAGGTTTAAATATATTTAATAATAAATTATAAAAGAACAAGACAATACTCAGCGCACAAAAACAGCAACTTCAGAGTTCAAAATCACAGGAAATAATTTAAAACAACATTGCAGGACAATCTCAAATAAATACAGAAAACATCTAAATGAATCTTTACTATATTCTTATCTATATCTAAAATAGATACTATGCCCTAAATCTTATTAACAGCAAAGTAAATGCAGATGGTGATGATGAATGGATGTTCTTGATAGGTCCAAAACAAAATTCAAAATGCACAGTCTCTCTCTGAGAGAGTCCTTAAATCAGTATCACATTTTACTGCTGGGTTAGCCTGGATGACGCTAAAAACAACCACAAAGCCTTCTATAGTTATATCAAGAATCTCCACAGCAATACCCAGGTTGCTAGGAGTTACTGCACAATGGTACCTCCTATACTGAGCCAACAGATATTGCCAACATACTGGCTGACAGATTCAGTGCCAACTTTACCCCTCCCCCCCAAAGGACCAATCACAGTACAGGAGGAATGCCAGGCACCCAGCATTAGTGCAGCACAGGTTAAAGCTGCATTATCCAAGGCCAATAATACAGCTTCCATGGGACCTGACAATATCCCTGGATGTGTTCTACATGAACTACAAAGTGAACTGGCACCACAACCGTGTGCCCTGTTCAATTACAACCTCACCTCAGGCTTTGTCCTTACAGAATGGCGCACTGCTACAGTCATCCATCTCCATAAAGGGGGAGCGACTACAGACCTTGGGAATTATTGCCCCATTAACCTGACAAGTCTGATATGTAAAGCTATGGAATGCATCATCATGGACCCAATTAACAAGGATCTAGGGAATCTCCAAACTCTAAATCCCATGCAATTTGGTTTTTTGAAAGGTATATCATGCGTGCTCAACCTGGTTGACTTCTTTGAGTCAGTCACCAGAGCTGTGGATGAGGACAAGGCAGTTCATACAGCCTACATTGATCTGGCCAAGGCCTTTGATACCATTCCCCACTCAGGAATTATTGATAAACTCACCAAGCTAGGCATCAACCTCAATATCACTAGGTGGGTTGCAAAACTGGCTCACAGATAGTACCTACAGTGTGAAAGTAGTGGATTCCAAGTCAGACTGCCAACCAGTCATGAGTGGAGCCCCACAGGGATCGGTCCTGGGTCCTCTCCTGTTTGGCATCTAATTCCCAGAAGTTCAAGCCAACATGGAGGGATTCTGGCTGACCAAGTTTACAGACGACTGCAAGCTGGGAGCCATTATTATCTCCCCAAGTGATGTAGACATCCTAGAGAAAGGCCTCACTGACACCAATGACTGGTGTCAAAACTATGACCTTAAGCTTGACAAAAAAGTGTCATCATCCCCTTTGGGAAAAACTCAGTTCCCACTAATTACCACATTGATGGGAGCCCACTGAACACTAAAGGCTCTATAAGAGATCTGGGGACACAGGTTGACAGCAACCTCTCCTTCGACCACCACATTGCCACCGTGGTCAGAAAGTCCTTCTATGTGGCACATCTCATTACCAAGGTTTTTTCATCCAGGAAAAAAGAGGTCATCATCTCTCTCTACTCTTTCCTCATTAGACCAGTCATCGAGTATAATGCCCCATTTGGCATGTACCTCACTAAACACATGCAACAGCTGAAAAGGCCACAAAAGTACCTCAAGAAGAGGATCCTAGGCTTAAACACATGTCCTACATGGGCAAACTCAAAAATCTCCAGCTATTCTCTGTCTCATATCATCTACTAAGAGGCAATCTCTGCTCGACTTACAAAGCCATGTCTGACTCAGCTCTGTTAGAAATGCTACATCTAAAGAAATCCCAATCCCTCCACACCACATGCTCCAGAGACCTCAGCCTCATTAACACAATCAACAGAACATGCTGACAGTTCATAACCCAGAGACTGCCCATGCTCTGGAATAGACTTCCCATACATGTCAAGCAGTGCACCTCACTGGCCCTCTTCAAGAGAAATCTTGATGAGTGGATGGGAAATAGAAAGTTCAACCTGGGGATCACTCCAGTGGCTTTACTTGACAGAGGCACTGGGAACTAACAATGGGTGGCACAATGCCAGGACACTTCTATGGGCTAGGCTTGTAAAGGCTCCACCTATGAACCTATGACATCACTTTTTGTCACCTCACTTCAGTTCCCAGGCTAAACCAGAAACTAACAGATTTTCACATCTCTGTGTTAAAATACACATCTCTCAGATGTTTGCCAGATCTTGGAAGCCGTGAAACAATAAAACACCTCACATTTTAAACTTAGTAATTACTTTTCTTTCAAGACAATAGAAAAACTTCTAGTGCTAGACATTGTGTCTGCTATTGAACTGAAACTGAGAGATAACATATTTTGTTCATGGCCCAGCTATAAAGTAAGTTAACCTCAACTATTCTTTAGTTTTGCAAGTTAATCTTCTATGTTCCAGCAGGGTTTACTGTGGTTACATTCTTGGAAGCTCAGTACATAACATACAGTTCTGTATAAATCATAGCACAATTCACAAATGACAGAATTATTTTCAAAATTCCAGATAGCTGGGCTGCCAGCATGACAGAGATACATATTAATAAAATTAAAAATAATTGTCTTCAGGCAAAGGTGTCACTGCACACGTAACATACTTATTCAGAAGAGGATACAGAGGTAACTCACAAACAGTGGGAAATGGTCTTCCTGTGTACTGCTCTTCAAACCCCACCCCCAAAAAATCTCACTCTCACTTCATGGGCCAGAAACATAGGAAAGCTACCTTCAAAAATACTTCTGATCTTCCCAAATATCCCACTTCCTTTCTGTGTTGTCAGGATGAATTTAAGTACACATGTAATATTAAACTGAATCCTAAATAAAACATCCTTCCCAGAGTTAACTGTGAGATGGAAAATTGCATGATAATCATAAAACCATAGTGAGATGTCACTCTGAATGATTTAAATGTGTCTAGTCAGAATGCTATCAGTGACTTTCAGGTCCCAGTAACCTAATGGATAAAGCATTAGCCTCCTAAGCCAAGGATTGTGGGTCTGAGTTCCATTTGGGATGATGAAATATTGATAACAGTGGAGCTTTAGGTGGCGGGGTTGGCATAATGGTTAAAGTATTTATGTCACAGATAGAAGGTACGAGGTTTGATTCTGACCTCCGGTTATTGGATAGGCTTGCGATAGTCTGCAGAAGGATAGCTTAGAATTTACTGATTAACCTATTAAAGATAATTTTAAATAAGAAATATAAGACTATAGCATTAAATATTCACACTGGTAAGTACATTCTGGGTATTCCTGGCTAGAGTGATGGGTTGGGAGGGACAGATTAGAAAAGACCAGGAATAATGAAGAACTTCACACTAAGTATGTGTCAATATATTTAAGATGTGGTATGGTTTTGGCTTTGTAACAAAAAGAAAATGTGCATATGTACTGCGAAATGAAGCTACAGCAGACATCTGTAGTAAGGATGCTGAAAATTATAACAACAAAGTAGCATTTAGAAAGTCAAAACATTTCTTGTTTCTTCACTGAAGCCATAAAAATCAGACAATAGTTTCACTCCTTTACACCTATAGTTTGTCACAGTAAAATACGTCCATCCTAAAATAGTGCACCTCCTTTGGCTGTGAAGCAGTGCACAAAATGTCCACAAAATAGCTAAGATAAGAGATGATTGCAGTTTATTCACTCACACATCCAACCCCACCATGCAGACACACACGATGGTACTGTTCCAGACAAGCCATATCAATGACTATTCAACTCTAATCAGATTACAGCAAATGTCATTCACTTTCACCCATAGATTGCTCTGTACCCACCAATTATAGCCACTTTATTGCCTATGTTCTCTTCATATGTCTATGATAACAGAATGGCCAGAATAGTGTATTTTAGCTGGTTTCACAGAAAAGCATAGCAGTCATGTCAAGCTAGATCAGCGACTGTTTAACTGTTACCAGATGATAGTAAGGGTCAATTGCTTTTAGCCATGGACTTGCTTATGTTCTTAGTAATAATAGCCACTTTTTGGCTGTACACTTCAGATATCCAAGCAAAAAATAGTAATTGCCACAATAATATATTTTAACATTTTACACAAATGCACACTAGTCCTGCAAAGCCAGATCAATGACTGTTCGACTGAGACCAGATGTCAGCAGAGGTAAGAAACCTTAATCCACAGACAATTTGTTTAGCACAAAGACACAGTAACTCTGCCAAGCCACATTAATGATTGTTTAAATCTGATCAAATGACAGCAGGAAGTCAGTCACATTCATCCGCAGACTGCCTCCATGCCCACCAAATATGCCAACCTTATTAACTGTATGCACCTTACATGTATGGTTTGATTCACAAATCTAATAGCTACTGTACTGTATTTCACCTTCATCCACACAAATATATACCTCAAGTATCCACAAAATCACTGTTGGAAGACTATAACACATTAACAGGTACAACATGAGGCTCCCTTAAATAAGGAGTGCGCTTGGCAATGTGTGGCTACTTTAAAGCCAGTAAGTTAAGACCCCCCCCCCCCATCCTCCATAAAACAACCACCACAGCCACTGTTGTAGATTCAAGGAGGCAACCATATAGCTGGATACACATTTGAAAAATGAATCTGACCATTACCAGCATCAACGGATATCAGTGACCAACATTCCATGGTTACAGCAAAGACACAATAAACAAATTGTTCTAAAACCTGCCTCAATAGACAAAAGAAATTAATACCCACATCAGCACATAGAGCTACATCTCATGGAGCATCTACCTCTAAGCCCATAAGGCAAGCCACCACACAATCCAACATTCTAGTCATTGGAGACTCCATCGTGAGACACAGTGATGTCCCTCTCACCAGGCTGAGTAAGGAGAAAGTCAGTTGCTTATCAGGGGCTAGGATTCACCACATTATGCATGCACTCAGGTCATTGGGCACAAGTACATAGTCAATGTGGGTGTAAATGACCTGAGATGTACTTCCCTAGACTATATGAAGAGAGACATCATGGAGCTCTCAGAATATGTGTCTCAGGCTGGTATGAGCCTAGCACTGAGCAGTGTACCTTCTCCAAGGATGATGCCACAATACGAACAAAAGATGATTGACTTTAATAACTGGCTTAGTTTCTGGTGTCATTTTAAGGGAGTGCAATATTTGTCAGCATGGAAGGAGATGGTCAACAGACAGCACTACTTTGCCAGGGATGGTCTGCACTTCTCCCCTCTAGGCTTTTGAATATTAGCTAAAACATTGTCTTTCTTCACAGTGCATTTTTTAGGCAATGTCAAACTGAAAGTACTTCCAACATAGCAAATCAAAACCAAGAAAATCTAAAGGTATTACTGCTCAATGCTAGAAGTCTAAACAAAAAACTCCATTCCCTAGAGAATGCCAACATCTGTGTAGTCACTGAGACATGGTATAAAGCTGTGGGGAGCACACCAACACTGCAAGGTTATAATGCCTTCCACACATTTAGACCAGCTACTTCACAGGGACTAAAGGTGGAGGTGTCTCTATTTACATCAAAAATAAATATACCTCAAGGCTGGTCAAACAGGACATTGCACTTGAGCTGCTCCATTTTCAAATCACCATAGGAAATATCCAGTTCCACTTCCTTGCAAGCTATATGCCCCTTATATGACTCAGGAAACCCATAACATGTACTTAAACTTATTAGAAACACTAACCATTCAACCCAATACCATATTCATGGGCGACTTTAAATACCCCACTATTAACTGGGAATCCTATACGACACCAAACATACAGGCACAGATATTCCTAGATTTTGTAAACACAAACTCCCTGGACCAGATAGTCAATACACAAACCAGGGGTACAACCATAATGGATCTGGTCGTCACTAATATGGGAGAGTACTGCACACACCCCCTACTGTAATGTCTTCCCTGGAAATATCAGACCACAAAATTATCTCCTTTGAAGTAAAAATAAAACCTGGATCCCAGATAAACCTGGAATATTCAGGAACTAAGGCCAACCTCCTGCTATTAAGTGATAATCTGGCAAAATTTCAAGACCCCATAAACCCTGAGAACACTGCTGTCTATGCAGAACTATTCACAGAAACCCAGTACAAGCTTGTTAATAGCTGCATAGAGGCAGCTGTACCCACCAGAAAGAAGTACAGAACTAACTCAAAAAAAACAAGCCACCCTGGTGGAAACACAAAATCAATAGGCTGTATAACAGAAGGAAGAAAATCATGACAAAAATTAGGAGACGCAGCACCTAGCAGGATAAAAGCACTCTCACTTAAGACTGGCAAAACTCCCTTATCAGCCTCAACAAAAAGTTGAGATCCCTCATCAAATCCTCTAAAGCTAGCTATGAAAACAGAATTGCAGCAGATAGTAAAGACAACCACAAGGCCTTCTATAGTTATGTAAAGAATCTCCATGGCAATACCCAGATTTGCTCTGAGCTACTGCACAATGGTACCTCCTATACCGAGCCAACAGATATTGCCAATATACTGGCCGACAGATTCAGTGCCAACTTTACCCGTTTTCCCAATCACAATACCAGTAGATTGCCAGGCACCCAGTATTACTGCTGCACAGGTTAAAACAGCACTGTCCAAGGCCAAGAATACAGCTTCTATGGGACCTGACAATATTCCTGGTTGTGTTCTACATGAACTACACAGTGAACTGGCACCTCTTCTGTGTGCCCTGTTCAATCACAGCCTCACCTTAGGCTTTGTCCCTACCGAATGGCACATTGCTACAGTCATCCCTCTCCACAAAGGAGGAGTGACTACAGACCCTGGAAACTATTGCCCCATTAGCTTGACAAGTCTGATATGCAAAGCTATGGAGCGCATCATCGTGGACCTAATAAACAAGGATATAGGGAATTTCCAAACTCTGGATGCCACACAGTTTGGTTTTGTGAAGTGTAGATCATGCCTGCTCAAATTAGTCGACTTCTTTGAGTCAGTCAACAGAGCTGTGGATGAAGGCAAGGTGGTTCATACAGCCTACCTTGATCTGGCCAAGGCTTTTGACACCATTCCCCACTCAGGAATCGTAGAAAAACTCATTAAGCTTGGCATCAACCCCTATATCACTAGGTGGGTTGCAAACTGGCTCACAGATAAAACTCACAGTGTGAAAGTAGCTGACTCCAACTCAGACTGCCAACTAATCATGAGTGGAGTGCCACAGGGTACGGTCCTAGGTCCTCTCCTGTTTGGTATCTACTTCTCTGAAGTCCAGGCCAACACAAAGGGACTCTAGCTGACAAAGTTCGCAGATGATTGCAAGTTGAGAGCTATTATTAACTCCCCAAGTGATATTGACATCCTACAGAATGGCCTCACTGAGACCAACGACTTTTGTCAGAACCATGGCCTTAAGCTCAATGCCAAAAAATGTGTTGTCATCCCCTTTGGGAAAAACCTGGTTCCCATGAATTACCACATTGATGATAGTCCACTAAACACAGAAGGTGTTATAAGAGATCTGGGAACACAGGTTGACAACAACCTCTCTTTTGATCACCACATTGCCACTGTGGTCAGAAAGTCCTTCTATGTGGCATATATCATTACTAAGGGTTTTACATCCAGGAAGAAACAGGTCATTGTCTCCCTCTACTCTTCCCTCATTAGGCCAATCATCGAGTACAATGCCCCATTTGGCATGTACCTCACTAAACACCTGCAACAACTGGAGAGGCCACAAAAGTACCTCACAAAGAGGATGCTAGGCCTTAAACACTTGTCCTATATGGACAGACTCAAAAACCTCCAACTATTCTCTGTATCATATCGCCTATTTAGATGTGATCTCTGCTTGACTTACAAAGCCATGTCTGACCCAGCTCTGTTAGAAATGCTACATCTAAAGAAATCTCAATCCCTCTGCACCACACCCTCCAGAGACCTCAACCTTATTTCCACAATTAACAGAACATGCTGGAGGGACAGGTTTATAACCCAGAGACTGCCCATGCTATGGAACAGAGTTCCCATATATGTCAAGCAGAGCACCTCGCTGACCCTCTTCAAGAGAAATTTTTATGAGTGGATGGGAAACAGAAAATTCACCCCGGGGATAACTCCAGTGGCTCTACTCTACAGAGACACTGGGAATTAAGGTCGGGTGGCACTATGCCAGTGTAATCCTATGGCTAGGCTTGTAAAGGCCCCAGGGCCATTAGCCTAGTACACACCTATGAACATATGAATCAACTCTGAGGACAAATAAAGTCTACCAAACCCACATTTGAGATAAGTTTGGCCTCCCAGGCCAAGGACAACCACTAAGCATTCTTTAGCTATGTCTGCAACCTCAAAGGCAATACACAATTGTGTGCAGAGCCCATTGTAAATTGAGGAACCTATACAAAGCCAGAAGATATAGCAGACCTCATCATCTTATGTGTACAGTCGAGGAGGTTGCCAAATGCCAAATGCCACTGTTTTTTCTGTCTTAGATGCAAAGAGTTAATTTTGGCAAGTAATGCTTGACCGTAAATCTTCACTACTGACTACTTTCAGTACCCCATTTGGTACATACGGATTCCTCAGGATGCCTTTTGGAATACATTATGCCAGTGAAGTGTTTCAGAGTGCAATGGATCAAATTTTTTCAGGCTACCCATGTGCTATAGTAGTTGATGATTTACTGGTTGGAGGTAATGGTGAAGCAGAGCATGACAGAAACCTCAGGGAAGTTCTGGACAGAACGTGTGAAGTGAACTTAAAGCTCAATCCTCTGAAATGTAAATTCAGACTACCAGAAGTCACCTATGTAGATAATTTATTTACCAGTACAGGCTTATGACTAGACCCTTCTAAACAAGCAGCCATTCTTGAGATACCATCTCCAGACAATGGCCAAGCTTTACAGCATTTTCTTGGCATGGTTAACTATTTGGGCAAATCTATCCCTGACTTTAGTGAATTATCAGCACCTTTAAGAGAGCTGACATGCAAAAATGTTGCCTGGTCATGGTTACAATAACACCAGAGAGCATTTGATAACCCCAAACAGCAAATTGCCAACCCTCCTGCACTGAGATACTATGATGTCCACAAACCAGTAGTTCTTTCCTGTGATGCATTAAAGTTTGGTCGTGATGCAGTTATTCATCAAGAGGCAGACCTGTTGCCTATGCATCTAGAACTCTTACCCAAATTTAGATGCAGTATGTTTAAACTGCGAAGGTATTTTTGGCAATTGTGTTCATATGTTCGAAGTTCCATGATTATATTTATGGCCAAGCAATCCAAAGCGAAACTGATCATCAACCTCTAGTCACTGTTTTAAAGAAGCCTATGTATTCAGCTCCAGCAAGACTACAAAGAATGATGTTCAGATTATAAAAGTACAATTTCAAAATGGTCTATACAAAAGGTAAACTTCTTTATCTGGCTGATACCTTATCCAGATCACTCAGAAATACCACGGAACAGCTTGATGCAGAGAATTTTGACTTTGATGTCATGGAAGTATGTAATTTTTCTACCATGAGACTTGATGAGCTAAGAGATCATACAAAGACTGATCCAATTTTGAAAAACTTCCACCACTTCATCCATGTAGGATGGCCATCAAAGCAATCCGGTGTACCACCAGACGTACAACCTTACTTTCCATACAGAGATGACATGCTTATGGAAGATGGTATCATGTTCAAAGGTCACAAAGTTATTGTTCTTTCTTCCTTACAACTTGAAAACATTCAGATTTTGCATTGTGGCACCCAGGTTCCGACTCTACCAAAAGAAGGGCGAGAGGACTATTATTTTGGCCTTCTCTATCAAAAGACATTGATAAAGTGCTTTCTTCTTGTTCAGTATGCAACAGTACTAAGCTGCATTTGTAAAAAGAGGCACTTCAGCTAAGTCATATAGCTTGGTCACAGTAGCCACTGACATATTTGAGTGGAACAATCAGCATTACTTAGTGTTGGTAGACTCTTATTCAAACTGTTTTGAGATCAACCTCTAGTGCTGTTATTACTAAGATGAAACATAATTTCTCAGTTCATGGTCGTCCACACAAAGTTATTTATGACAACGGTACCCAGTTTACCAGTCAGTTGTTTCAGGGATTTGCAAAAGAGTGGGACTTTATCCATGTTTCTAGTAGTCCTGAATACTTACAGTCAAATGGCCTTGCTGAACATGCAATACAGAGTGAAAAGCAATTAATAGAGAGGTCAAAGTGTGACAATACTGTTATCTTCTTGAATTTACTTAATATCGGAAATATACCCCGTGACAACCTACTTGGCTCGCCTGCTCAGAGACTTCTGTCTAGGCAAACCAGAACAACCTTGTCTGTCAGTTCTAGTTTGTGGGTGCCTAATGCTAAAAACAACAAAGCAAGCAAAACCCAAATTTTTAAGAAGCGTTCTTCTGAGAAGTCCAGCTATGATAAAACAAGCAGATTTCTTCATCTGTTAAAAGGAGGAGAGACAGTGAGGATGCAAACAGTGAAAGGCTTTGATTGAATTGCTCAAGTAAAAGGTATATGTGCCAAGCCGAGATCCTACTTGGTGGAATCTGAGGGCATAGAATACAGGAGAAACCGCAGACATCTTCTTCCTGTCTCAGAAACAGTATCGCAGCATTGTATCTGTGATACAGACTCTAGATCTCAGAGCAACCCTGAAAATGTTCATAGCAAAGAACATGTTTCAATATCCATTCCCATTTCTGATGTCCCAGATGTACCCAGAGTCGAACATTCCTTGAAGACAATCCCCATTGCTAGATCCACTTCTGACTTTTATGTTACACAATTAGGTCGTATTTTTAGACCTAGTGTAAAATACACAGCAACCTGGACATGATTGTTTTATATGTATCTGAATTTGTTTGATTGCATGTCAAATACTTAGTTCTGTATAATTGGATTTCAGAAGATCATTTCTGTAAATTGCATGTCATTGAATGCTGTCATTTCGTATATGGATAATTTCTCAAAGAGGGCGGATGTAGAACAGAGTGTATGTACCTTTAAGAAACATTTCCAGATGTAAGCACGTTCATATAAATAGTGAGCACATGCAGGCGGCAGTGCCATTTTGGGAGAACAACCAGAGTGTTAACATGCATGATTGTGGTAGTCAGTCTATAAGTTTATTTAAGTTTAAGTTACAAAGCCTCATTCCTGATATATTTGTGTGTAATAAAGCTGCTTGAACTGAACCCACAACCGCTTGTCTGTTTTATCCTGACCGGATGAGCGACAATAAGTCTTAATGTTGAGGTTGAAATGTATCTTGAAAATTGCTGGATAAGTCATTTTAAATTTCAGGTGTTGATCCTTGCATTGTCTAGCCACTGGCAAAAAGGCATAACTTTTGTGTCTGGTTGGAAATAAATAGTCTTTGTCTACTAAACTTCATGTGTCATATACCATATAATCAGTTCCTCTCTTCCAGAAGATGGACATAATTTATTCTAAATGAAGCAAATTTTACCAATATTGTTCTCAGTCATGGTCTCTGGTTCCCCTCAGCATATCTACTCTGTGAGCTCGTTCTACAGCAGTTTCTCCTGGAGACCACCAAGTCCACTCTACTAAACATTTCTGTATAAATTCCAAGCAATCCTTCCCCTCCACTTGCTCTGGAATGGCTGTGAGCCTGGTATTTCTGTCTTTAGGAATGGCCCCCTAATTTGATGATGTTCTTCTGTTGCAATTAGTTCCGCATTAAATCCAGTTCTACAATTGTTTCCTTAACACAATATTCTGGGGTTTGCAGGGCTGTTGGAGTGTCTAAATGATGGATGCAGCATCTTATAGCTGCTGTATATTTTTTATTGTTAGTACTCCATGAGTGCACCAATTATTTTAAATATTTCAGTGTGGATCTAGCTGATTTTAACTAAAACATTCCCTCATGAGTGGATGCCTGGGCTACCATTTCAGCTAAACTTTCCCACCTCGTCTGCTCTGATGATTCCAGGTAAGCAGTTTTCCTAGAATTTTCTTCCTTTTTATGGTTTGTCTGATGTGCTTTGTTTACTTTTCACTAATTTATTGGATCTCATGAGTATTAGAGCTACATTGTTTCAATGCGATTGTGGCTTTTGATGAAGTCTATAGGTTAAGACGTTGCGATCCTGAGGGGAGTACACTCAAGTCCCCCTCTATCCTATTGCCACAATACTGGAAGTTCAACATGACAAACGTTAAACCCCATACTTCCAAGATTTCCTGACAATTTAAGACATACTGTCACAGTCATTCTTTTTAACATCTACCTTATTCAGATGCCTTGTATGTGCACAAGCTATAGTGAGTGCAAATAAAAACAAAACCGGAACCCTAGACAAAGAATACGGCTCACAGCTATAGAACAAACTATCCAGGTAAAAAAGCTGAGCCAAACCACCACAGCTGTAGCAAACACAACTTTATTAAAAAAAATATATGGAAGTAAATGCTTTCACAATCACACTGACCGCTTCATCAGACTGCTGTTACCAACCCTGTCTTCTTATTTAAACACATGTTAACCCAATATGCAGCTCACCTTAATCAGAATACAATTAATCAATCAAGAACATTGCTACCTATTTTTAAACACATCCAAAAACCTTCATAGATATTCACACTCTAAAAGACAGAGACCTTGTTACATAAAAATGTAAAATAACATAGATATATTACTTAAAAATGCAAAGAGGAATGTGATGCTTTCTCCTACTACATTTAATGTCTACGTGCCCTTGCTTTGAGGAAGGGTTTTAATGGGACAGCTTCATTGATCCCTAGTGGTTTATCAGCATTCAGCCTCATAATCCCCCTTTGGTCTGCTGCTTCGGTCCTGGTTCTTATATCCCCTCCTCTAACCCCTTCTTCAAGGATCTCTAGTACAAGGAATTTAAATGTCTGTTGTACCCCTTCTGTTTCTACATGTTTGGCAAAGGCGCTCACTTCCTTCTTATTATTTATGTCTCTGACATGTTCTAATACGCGGTCCTTTAACATTCTGTTAGACTTCCCCTATATAAAAAACTTTGGAAACCTGGCAGAAACTAAAATAAACCACATTTTTAGTTCTACAGTCGGCATAACATTTCGCTGGAACCTCAAAATGCAGTTGTGGGTGTGTAAAAGTAGTGCAGGAATATATATATACTTGCAGGCTGTACATTTCCTGCATATATAAGTGCCTCGTCTTTGTGAGATGTTTTTTATTCCAACCCCTTGTGTTTTATAACATAATTGATGTTTAAGTGATTTTTTATTCTTAAAAGAAAAACTAGGTGTTATCATCTATCACTCCCTCTAGTTTTTCTACTGCTTTCAAGATATTCCAATTCCTTTTAAAGACTTCACAGAAAATGTTAACATCACTAGTAAAGGAAATGGGGAGTCTTAAGTTTATTATTGTCAGTATTATTGACCTTTATTCCTGAGTCTTCTTGTTGTGAAAAGTATGTTTCCCTTTCTTTCCTCTTTCTTTGAGTAGATCTTCCCTACACATGTCAGACTCCTGCTTGGAGTACCCCCTCTCTATGAATTCTTCCCCAAGGGTTTGCAAAACTATTGTCAACTGTGTGTCACTATTATTTAATCTCATTGTTCTTAGAATTTGTCCCCTCATAGCATTCTTACCAATATATTTTGGGTACATGCTGTTTTTATTAAGTAAAGAATTTCTTCTAGTTGGTTTCCTATATAGGCTGGTTTCCAGTCTGTTTATCTCAGACTTCTTAACAAGCACATCCAAAAATTAAATTTCTTCTTGTGAAAACTTACAGGAAAACTTCAGGAATGCTGCTGTTGTATGTAAATATTCTATAAACAAATTTCGCTCTTGCAAGGACCCCCCCCCCCACAGGAAAAAAAACAAATCATCAACAAAACGGGTATACCATAATAAATATTGACTATAGTCATTATTTCATAAAAATGACGTATACTTCCATTCAGCTAATGTCAGATTGGCGTAGCTATTGGTACATGCCATGCCCATAGCTACTCCTATCTTCTGAAGGTAATAGTCATCCCTGAAAACAAATATGTTATTCTCCAAAATAATTTCCAGCAAATTGCAGATCAAATTCACTTTTTCATTAGTGAATACCTGTTTAGTATTTAATAAATTCCTAATGTTCTCAATACCCCAATGGTTTGGAATGACAGTGAACAGAGATGTTATATCTACGATCACAAAAAATATTCACAGTTAACTGCCATAACTTTGTTGTACAATACTTATAAAAAGCTCTTAGTATCCTTTAACACATAGTCACAGGTTTCAAGCACTGGATGTAAACATTTTTCTACATAAATAGATAGTGGTTCTATCGCCCACCCTTTACTTGAGACTGTGGGTCTCATAGGTGGGTTCTCTGCATTCTTATGTACTTTAGGTAATCCATATATTACCGGAATCAATGGGGTTTCAACATTAAAATATTTGAAGAGGTCCTCTGAAATCATATTACTTATAAGTAAATCAGACACCATAACAGATATTCTATCTATTACGGCTTTCACATCCATTCCAGTTATTCTATATGTAACCTGATCATTCAATAGCAAATCCATTTGTATAATATAAAATTCCTTGTCTATAATTATAACCCCTCCCCCTTTGTCAGCAGGCCTAATCTCAATGGACTGCATAGATTTTAATTCTAACAATGCATCACATTTATTCCTACTTAAATTAAAATACGATGATGTTATATCATTTTCAAATATTTCTATAATTTCTTTGTCGCACACTGAAATAAAGGTATCTACCATTGGGTGCATTGTAGGTGTAAAAACACTGGGCTTAGTAAATTTAGGAATTTCATTGCTAACATTCTTAAAAACACTTTTTAAAGTCAGTGTCCTTCCAAATAGTCTCAATTCCTGCAAAATATCTATCAAGTTTGTCTTCTGTACTGGGATAAAGGAAAGCCCTTTACCCAGTAACGATAACTGTGCTCAGTCAATGGTATGCATGAAAGATTTAAGACCAAACATTTAAATTCTTGCTTCTGGTTATCCTCTGTTGTACTCCCTCTGTGTTCTGCCTCCGCTGGACATTGCCCTTTCTACCTCGGCTCCTTGATCTCTCTTTTTATCAGTAGAGCGTCCTTTAGTTGAAATGGTATTATTAAAGTCTCCTTCACTCCATTTGAGCACATGGAAAAAGGATTCACTTGTTTAGTTTGCAATACTTTGTCGCCTATCTTCTCCATCGCCGTATTCATATTCTGTGTTCTCGTTGTGGAGTTCTGTTCAGTAACCGAAATACATGCCGCCTGCATGCTTACCAAGTTGGTGAGTGTGTTTACTTTCTCTTCAGCCGGTGTATTACTGATTGGTTGCTGGGAAGGGGAATACCCTGTTGATTGGATAGCGTTCGTAGTAGGTTGCCTGGGCCAAGAAAACACCACTCCACTCTGAAAATAGTTCATGTCACGCTGTAGCTTTCTCATTTTGCCATTCTGAAGCTGTTTCTCATAGTGAGTGTAACAGAAAAGTAAACAGATTATTTGATTATCATACACACATTTCATAGCCCACTATATTAAGGTATAGCATGATATACATGTATTTCTGTATTTTAGCAGAACTTTAGGACCCAGATTCCTAAAGATTTGCTCTTGATGTAAGTGATTTATTCCAAAGATGAAACTGCAGTTGTCATTGTGTAATAGTCATATTTGTGAATTTCTTCAGCTGTTGCTCACTTACTTTTGATGTACATACTTGGTTTTCTTCATTTTAACAGTATCTCCTGTACATTTCTATTTGTATATTGTTGTCTGTGTTTACAGAAATTATATTTATACCGTGGACTTTTTATTAGTAAATATTATATAAGTGGAGTTTTTTCTACGAGTGTTAAGTTGCAAATTGTTTCTTCACAGTTGTACCTCTCAGTGAGCAAACAAAAAGAAAATACAGTAAAGTAAACTACATCCTTGATCCAGGGCATTGGCGACAGCGCAGACAACATTTTGACAAAGTCACCTGCTAAAAATACTATTTAGAATTTCAAGGGCAGATATACTAATCCACACTAAATAATATACTTTGCAGCCTGCCAAACTTTATGGTGCCAGTTGCCACTCAAATAATAACATAGATGGTACCAAAAAGCCTTACACAGACCGATACTGCTGCAAACACAGCTCTTGTCTGTACTTGTAAAATGCCATTTATTTGTTGCCAGTGCTTTGCAGTGACTCCCTACTCATAGCAGAAGCAACTTTTCACCTTACATAAAATTAAAAGAAATTTAAAAAATCAAGAGACGAAAACATACAGTCTGAACATTTGTCTAACCCAAGAAGAGTATACTAGATGAAACCTTTTCCTTACAGCTACAGTCAGCAATTAGGAAGCCATTTGGCATCACTCTGGAACTCCAGAAAGAGTATAGAATAGCAACCATAGGGCTGCTTTCAGTAAATATGCTGTCTCCTGCCAAGCCTTAACCTTATGAGGATAAGAGCAACTGAAATGGAAACAGTTACTCAGTCCTACTTTGTCCTTAGAAATTTTTTGAAACGCTTGTTAGATGGTAACAAACAGAAAGCAGTTTTAAGACCTGCCATATAAATGTCTCACAGTCCTCCTGCAAGGTTTCCTGTGCCTATTTCTCCCTCAGTAATATGGCAGCAAACTCCTCTTGTTCATAGACTGCGTGGCAGATAGAAAATCGTAAAAGAGGAAGATAAACTAAAAGAAAGAATGAGAACTAAAAGGATCCCTTGGAAACAGATGGTAGGGTAGGTAGGATTCGTCCCCACACTCTTACAGGATCTGTATGTACAAGTCTGAGTGACCAAAGGCCAGCTTACCTATCCTGGGCAGAAAGGTAATCATTGCTTAACTGGAGATAAAGAAGCAAGATATCAAGGCTATAGCATACCGTCACCAAAACAGTTCCTGGTGTCAGATGCAAAACAACAAACTCCACTAATAATATCCACTGGGGAGACTTAATATAGTGGATGTTATTAGTGGGGTGAGGGCTATATCATACTAGAATCACAGGCAGATGTGTTGCACTGTATCCGCAGGATTACCGGATATACAATCTGCATAAACAAGATTACTCACAGCTGTCCTTTTTGCATATGGAGTCAGTGTGTCATGTTTCGAGAATAAAATTGCAGACTTTACCTATAATCTTCCTTCTTACCCACACCATTTCCTTGCCTTAAAAGAAATGCATTGGTTAGAGCTACCAAACCTTATTTGTACACTTTGCTCTTCTCTATCAACCTGGAAACAGCCCTGATCTTCAAAATATTCTACAATACTATTCACTGCCGGAGATCTACTTCTACTTACCAAAATCTCACTTTGTCGAACGTCATAATGACGAGACAAACTTGTCAAAGATGTAGTTTCTCAAACACCTGAATCACCATAAAGTAACTCTGGGAAATGAACTATTTGTCCAGCAACACTTCAACAACAAACTGAAGCAAATCAAACCCACCCAAGTGGGAAGCATTGCCCCCACACCCCCCATATCTAAATACACCAACTATAGTGGAGAAAAGGGCAAAGTTCACCAAGGTGCCTAAGTGGTTTGTTTCCCGGAGTTATTTTATGGTGATCTGGGTGTTCCTGAAACTACATCTTTGGCAACTTTGTCTCATCATTATGAAGTTCGACGAAGTGGGATTTTGGTAATAAGATGTAGATGTAGATCCCTGCTGAGACATTTACATTCAAGTAATCAACCTTTCCTCAAGACCACCAAAGCTAATAACTCCGAAAGGACTTCTCTATATGCCAACTATTTTGCTAAAATATGGAACACCATCCCTCTCTACCTAAGGCTCATTCCAAACCTGCAATATTTCAGACATCTAAGACCACCCCTCCAAATCCTTGCTATGCTCTTGCCATAACCCAGATTATCTCAAACACTATATTTTACTACCATTTATTCTACTATTACTGTGTCTGCTGTTCAAAATATCTTACCAGATCTTCACACTATTATCTTCTTTGCCATCTCAGTAACGGAGACTACTCCAACATTCTCTAGCATGTTATTTAAATGCATCTCAGCCATCCTGCTATATTCCACTCCATCATACCCTCTGCTACTCATCTCATAGTCTTTCCTTTTTTGTTCTATCTAATCTATATTGTACTCTTTCCTGTCAATAATGCTTGCCCTACAAATCTATGTTGGAAAGGCATATTGATTAGTGGAGGGCTAAGTAGGGTACGTGATGTAGAAATGTAACAGTATGTTCTTTTGGCAAGGGATTAGAAGAAGACTAGAAAGTGAGGAGTTAAAAGAGGAAAAAAGGGTTGATTTCTAGAGATAGGTTAAGTAACCTTTGGACTTAGGTTTAGTCTTCATATGTTTAAGCGATTTTCTAAAGTTTAGGTAATTATCTCAGACTGTTATATAAGTGGGTAATGGTTGACAGACTTTAGGACTTAAGACTGAAAAACTGTGGTGGATAAATTGTTAGTGGTGTCAGGCATTTGAATGGGGCAGTGTATGTTGACTGATATTTGAGGTAGTAGCATCTCTGCCTTATATTAAATCTGCTAGCCAAGTTATTGAAGGTGTTTTGGTTAAGGAGATTGAACAAAAGGGAACTTAGAAGGAATTTATGTTGAATGGGCAGCCAGTCGGCTTTTTGCAACAGCATACAGCAAGTTCATAGGGTCACAGGTTCATATTAGGTAACTGCCCATGTGGACCATTTTAAGCCAAGCCAATTACCTCATATGAGAATCAAACCCTGTACTTTGCGTCTGTAAGGTAAACGCCTTAACCCTTATGCCATCCTCCCACCCAAGATTCAGTCCTTGCACCCTTGCAACTCAGAGCTTTAGTCCTCCATGCTAACTGCTGAGTAACAGTAGTATTCATATCTGGGGCGTAGGTTTATAAAGCAGCAAATTTGGTTAGTTGTTGAATATAAACTTATGAGATTTTTCCTGGAAGCAGTGGTAGTGGTAATGGGTGGACCACATTCTAATTGAGATAGGAAGATGCCTTTACCTGTGGCTTTCTTCCCTACTGGAGAGTAGCGGGAGATTTTCTATGCCCAAAAAAGTGGCTGCTGAATATTAGATTTTGGTTGTTGCACATGAAGTTGGATTTTGAGGTTTATGAAAGAAGTGGTTGTTTCAAAGGGAGTATTATTGCTGTCTATGAATTAAAAGTTAGTTTGAGTCTGTTTTAGTTTATTAGGGATGCCAAATGCATAACCTTAGATGAATTTTGGTTAAGGTGAAGTTGTCTGGAATTAAGCCAGTCAATGGCTCAAAGGAGGTCCTGTTGGAGGAGGTATTTTGTGTTTTTTTCCACAGTGAATCTGATCTGTAGATGATCATGTCATCTCCATAAATACGTGATAAGAATGGGCTGGGGTCAGTAAGCTTGTTTATATGGAGCCCTGGCAAACATGTTTGAGAAGGGAGCTTCAATTAATGTGTGGAACTTTGAAAGTTTTTTCAGAAAAAAACTGAAGAGCCACTGTTAGTTATTGTAACTAACTTTACTGCTTTTCAAGGAGAGGGTTGTCGATGTGAAATTTATGAAGACTGCCCCAGTCAGTTGCACTTTATCCATAGCCATAAGTGTAATATCTGTGAGTGACAAAATGACTATCATAGTTCTACATTTACCCAGGAGCCATGTTGGTTTAGGGTACAGTAAGTAGTGCTGAGTGAAGTAGTTTGATAATAGGTTGTAGCTTAGTTTCTCAAAAACTTCAGCTGGTGTGGGAAGAGTAGAATTGGGCCTAATGTCTGTGGAGGAAGTTATAGTCAAGGTGTAAACAGGGCTCTGCCTAGGTCCATATTTGTGTCTTTCGGATTTTTCTTTTTTACCTAAGGTATTCTATAATATGTACGTAGATGACATGGAAATCAGAAAACTGACTATATGTGTTATAAATATTACACGTCTACAAAAGAACTCGACTACATTGACCATGTGGTTATGGGAGAATAATATGCAAATATAAGCATAAAAAGCAGGCATATGAGGCTCAGAAGAGATAGACTGCAAGGAGAATATTGAACCCAGCACACAGTGATTAAAACTTTGGATTAATTTAAGGACCTGCCCATATGGCTAGATCCAGCTTTGAGTTTTTCCTGACAATATCAACTTAATGGTTGTTGACAGTTATCAAACTATACGCTGTATAAAAACATTATAAATATAGGAAATCAGAAACAAAGAAGTAATTGTTTGCAAATTACATTAGTCCAAAATTAGAATAGGAAATATTAACAAGGAAACCTTATAAGAAAACCAACATGAGTAAATTAGAAAGTGTGCAACCGACATATCTCAGGGAAGTCCATGGATGTGAAAGTTTAAGTTATTATGAACAATAAAAATATCTAAATTTGTAATGTGTCTCCCACAGATATTTAAGAGTAGACCTTGTTCAGCTATATTGGGCATTTAGAGAATATTACCTCTGGGAACGTTTTGGTTTATCAAATAAAAGCAGAGAAGCATCAGGTAACCTGTTTAGGAGAACATATAGGAATGTGAGATGTGCTGATTAGGTTTTCTGAAAGAGTAGCTTATGCCTGGAATTGAATAGACTACTAAATCATGTTAAAACAAACACTAGTTTAGATTTTAAGAAAAGCTTGTACAATTACTGTGGGAATTACTCTTTTGGAATATTAGCGGGCTAAAAGGGCATTACAACAGTATTTAAATTCCCTTTGACTTACAGAGTGCATTTGTTTGAAGAAGTCTGTTTATATTAACAGACGAAAAGCGCTTTACACTTGGATTTGTTGATTCTTGTTTTTTGGCTTATTTTGGACTTTTTTCCATCACAACATTGGTTTTTAAAGGACATTGATTTTATTAAATACTTGTTTGTGGACGCTGGCATTTTTCCTGAGCCGTTTCGCTTGTTTTTAACATTACATTACCATGCCGGAAATTCTTGTAGGTAAATACTTGTATGCATGCTATAGTTTTCCAGTTCCCCTGTATTGGGGTGATATTAAGCCATCTCCTGCACCTCTCTCTTCAAAAACCCAACCAATGTGGACCTACTTGGCCATATCACCATCTTCTGCTAGTCTTACCAGCTGAAACTACAACTTACATTGCAGCCATCATTTATAGTCTGCTCCTGAGCAATGAAGATGTGACTGTAAACAAAGGCTACCATGTACACATCCAAAAACACGATTACTGTATATAGAGACATTCCTGTGGAACATGAGTTTTTTTTCCAAGTAATAGGAAAAATACATACATTTCAGCTAAGTTCCTAGCTCCATGCATTTATTTCTAATAATATGACCACAGATGTATAAAGGCAAATTTAGAATAAGCTGGCAACATGACTGATTTATGAATGAAGGGGCCATCTTTGATAAGAGTAATGACAGCTGATAAAAGTAATCAATAAAAAGTGAAAAAGTAAAAATAGGTGTAGGAGGTGATCTTATGCCAGCAAAAGTAGAATCTGTGCATTGCATGGGAAATGTTTCACCGGGGATACCAAAGACAGATGGGGTCTATATCACATTGTCAAAGACTCTAAATGTTTAACACTTCTTTGTCCAACCCTATTTGTTGAATCTTCATCGAGCAAATGACCGTTTTAGTGAAAATTTTTCCAACTGTAAGTAACAAGTTGGCCAACCTACTCGCCACAACAAAAACAGCATTTTTAAAACCCGCCCTGGTGGGGGGCTATGCCCTCAACACCACCTAACTACATATATCAGCTTTGAGATCGCACTACAGTGGGGAAAAGGGCAAGTTCCCAATAATGGCTCACTGGTTACTTACTGTGGTGAAATATTCACTGAAATGATCATTTGACAGATGAAGATTTCAAGAAATAGGGCTTAACAAAGAGGTTTCAACATTTAGAACATTCAACGATGTGATATAGACCTGACAGATAATATTTGTGTTTTACTAGTGACTGTATGTCAAAACAGTTAATACCATGTGTCTTTTGGGGAAGAGTATTCTTATGGAAGCTAGTGAAGAGCAATAGCTAAAAGTGATCCTGAAACGATAAGAGGAAAAAAAAAGAATGAATGAAAACTGGCCCTTAAGATTTTTAATATTAAAACGCACTAAAACAAATTTATTTATTTTATTTATTTATTTTATTTGACATTTGTTGACCAGGTTGGTCCATCTGGGCTAAGGCCCCTTTTCAGTGGAGACCCGGGGAGAAAAGCTCCATAGTTACAAAATATATACAAGTTCCAATAATAAAAACATTTGCTAGTACACAAAAAAAATACATAACAATGTAAAGTGAGTATACAATAATAATACTGATTACAGATTATATACTATGTTGTCTAGCTATGTATGTTAAGGTAGGTAGTCCAGGACTGATTACAGATTATATACTATGTTGGCTAGCTATGTATGTTAAGGTAGGTATACTGATTACAGATTATATACTATGTTGGCTAGCTATGTATGTTAAGGTAGGTATACTGATTACAGATTATATACTATGTTGGCTAGCTATGTATGTTAAGGTAGGTATACTGATTACAGATTATATACAATGTTGTCTAGCTATGTATGTTAAGGTAGGTATACTGATTACAGATTATATACTATGTTGGCTAACTATGTATGTTAAGGTAGGTATACCGATTACAGATTATATACTATGTTGGCTAGCTATGTATGTTAAGGTAGGTATACCGATTACAGATTATATACTATGTTGGCTAGCTATTTATGTTAAGGTAGGTATACCGATTACAGATTATATACTATGTTGGCTAGCTATGTATGTTAAGGTAGGTATACCGATTACAGATTATATACTATGTTGGCTAGCTATGTATGTTAAGGTAGGTATACCGATAACAGATTATATACTATGTTGGCTAGCTATGTATGATAAGGTAGGTATACCGATTACAGATTATATACAATGTTGGCTAGCTATGTATGATAAGGTAGGTATACTGATTACAGATTATATACTATGTTGGCTAGCTATGTATGTTAAGGTAGGTATACTGATTACAGATTATATACTATGTTGGCTAGCTATGTATGTTAAGGTAGGTATACTGATTACAGATTATATACTATGTTGGCTAGCTATGTATGTTAAGGTAGGTATACTGATTACAGATTATATACTATGTTGGCTAGCTATGTATGTTAAGGTAGGTATACCGATTACAGATTATATACTATGTTGGCTAGCTATGTATGTTAAGGTAGGTAGTCCAGGACTGATTACAGATTATATACTATGTTGGCTAGCTATGTATGTTAAGGTAGGTATACTGATTACAGATTATATACTATGTTGGCTAGTTATGTATGTTAAGGTAGGTATACTGATTACAGATTATATACAATGTTGTCTAGCTATGTATGTTAAGGTAGGTATACTGATTACAGATTATATACTACGTTGTCTAGCTATGTATGTTAAGGTAGGTATACCGATTACAGATTATATACTATGTTGGCTAACTATGTATGTTAAGGTAGGTATACTGATTACAGATTATATACTATGTTGGCTAGCTATGTATGTTAAGGTAGGTATACCGATTACAGATTATATACTATGTTGGCTAACTATGTATGTTAAGGTAGCTATACCGATTACAGATTATATACTATGTTGGCTAGCTATGTATGTTAAGGTAGGTATACTGATAACAGATTATATACTATGTTGGCTAGCTATGTATGATAAGGTAGGTATACCGATTACAGATTATATACAATATTGGCTAGCTATGTATGATAAGGTAGGTATACTGATTACAGATTATATACTATGTTGGCTAGCTATATATGATAAGGTAGGTATACTGATTACAGATTATATACTATGTTGGCTAGCTATGTATGTTAAGGTAGGTATACTGATTACAGATTATATACTATGTTGGCTAGCTATGTATGTTAAGGTAGGTATACTGATTACAGATTATATACTATGTTGGCTAGCTATGTATGTTAAGGTAGGTATACTGATTACAGATTATATACTATGTTGGCTAGCTATGTATGTTAAGGAAGGTATACTGATTACAGATTATATACTATGTTGGCTAGCTATGTATGATAAGGTAGGTATACTGATTACAGATTATATACAATGTTGGCTAGCTATGTATGATAAGGTAGGTATACCGATTACAGATTATATACTATATTGTCTAGCTATGTATGTTAAGGTAGGTATACTGATTACAGATTATATACTATGTTGTCTAGCTATGTATGTTAAGGTAGGTATACTGATTACAGATTATATGCAATGTTGGCTAGCTATGTATGATAAGGTAGGTATACTGATTACAGATTATATACAATGTTGGATAGCTATGTATGTTAAGGTAGGTAGTCCAGGAGAAGGTGAATTTAAAGTAAAGAGAAAAGAAGCTAGTAAGGAGTGATTAGATAGCAGTGAAGGAGAGATAAGAGCGCAACAGGAGTTACTGACCATTCTACTGGTGAGGAGATAGATATAGTAAAGGACAGTTAGGGGTAAGAGTAGGGACATTCTACTGGTGAGGAGATAGATATAGTAAATGAAGTTAGAGGTAAGAGTAGGGACATTCTACTGGTGAGGAGATAGATATAGTAAAGGACAGTTAGGGGTAAGAGTAGGGACATTCTACTGGTGAGGAGATAGATATAGTAAAGGACAGTTAGGGGTAGGAGTAGGGACATTCTACTGGTGAGGAGATAGATATAGTAAAGGACAGTTAGGGGTAGGAGTAGGGACATTCTACTGGTGAGGAGATAGATATAGTAAAGGACAGTTAGGGGTAGGAGTAGGGACATTCTACTGATTAGCATATAGATATAGTAAAGGACAGTTAGCGGTAGGAGAAGGGACATTCTACTGGTGAGGATATAGATATAGTAAAGGACAGTTAGGAGTAAGAGTAGGGACATTCTACTGGTGAGGAGATAGATATAGTAAAGGACAGTTTGGGGTAGGAGTAGGGACATTCTACTGGTGAGGAGATAGATAAGTAAAGGACAGTTAGGGGTAAGAGTAGGAACATTCCACTGGTGAGGAGATAGACATAGTAAAGGACAGTTAGGGGTAGGAGTAGGGACATTCTACTGGTGAGGAGATAGATATAGTAAAGGACAGTTAGGGGTAGGAGTAGGGACATTCTACTGGTGAGGAGATAGATATAGTAAAGGACAGTTAGGGGTAGGAGTAGGAACATTCTACTGGTGAGGATATAGATATAGTAAAGGACAGTTAGGGGTAAGAGTAGGGACATTCTACTGGTGAGGAGATAGATATAGTAAAGGACAGTTAGCGGTAGGAGTAGGGATACTCTACTGGTGAGGAGATAGATATAGTAAAGGACAGTTAGGGGTAAGAGTAGGAACATTCTACTGGTGAGGAGATAGGACAGTTAGGGATAAGAGTAGGGACATTCTACTGGTGAGGAGATAGATATAGTAAAGGACAGTTAGGGGTAAGAGCAGGGACATTCTACTGGTGAGGAGATAGATATAGTAAAGGACAGTTAGGGGTAAGAGTAGGGACATTCTACTGGTGAGGAGATAGACATAGTAAAGGACAGTTAGGGGTAAGAGTAGGAACATTCTACTGGTGAGGAGATAGATATAGTAAAGGACAGTTAGGGGTAAGAATAGGGACATTCTACTGCTGAGGAGATAGATATAGTAAAGGACAGTTAGGGGTAAGAGTAGGAACATTCTACTGGTGAGGAGATAGATATGGTAAAGGACAGTTAGGGGTAAGAGTAGGAACATTCTACTGGTGAGGAGATAGATATAGTAAAGGACAGTTAGGGGTAAGAGTAGGGACATTCTACTGGTGAGGAGATAGATAGAGTAAAGGACAGTTAGGGGTAGGAGTAGGGACATTCTACTGGTGAGGAGATAGATATAGTAAAGGACAGTTAGGGGTAAGAGTAGGAACATTCTACTGGTGAGGAGATAGATATAGTAAAGGACAGTTAGGGGTAAGAGTAGGGACATTCTACTGGAGAGGAGATAGATATAGTAAAGGACAGTTAGGGGTAAGAGTAGGAACATTCTACTGGTGAGGAGATAGATAGAGTAAAGGACAGTTAGGGGTAAGAGTAGGGACATTCTACTGGTGAGGAGATTGAAATAGTAAAGGACAGTTAGGGGTAGGATTAGGAACATTCTACTGGTGAGGAGATAGATATAGTAAAGGACAGTTAGGGGTAAGAGTAGGGACATTCTACTGGAGAGGAGATAGATATAGTAAAGGACAGTTAGGGGTAAGAGTAGGAACATTCTACTGGTGAGGAGATAGATAGAGTAAAGGACAGTTAGGGGTAAGAGTAGGGACATTCTACTGGTGAGGAGATCGAAATAGTAAAGGACAGTTAGGGGTAAGAGTAGGGACATTCTACTGGTGAGGAGATAGATATAGTAAAGGACAGTTAGGGGTAGGAGTAGGGACATTCTACTGGTGAGGAGATAGATATAGTAAAGGGCAGTTAGGGGTAGGAGTAGGGACATTCTACTGGTGAGGAGATAGATATAGTAAAGGACAGTTAGGGGTAAGAGTAGGGACATTCTACTGGTGAGGAGATAGATATAGTAAAGGACAGTTAGGGGTAAGAGTAGGGACATTCTACTGGTGAGGAGATAGATATAGTAAAGGACAGTTAGGGGTAAGAGCAGGAACATTCTACTGGTGAGGAGATAGATATAGTAAAGGACAGTTAGGGGTAAGAGTAGGAACATTCTACTGGTGAGGAGATAGATATAGTAAAGGACAGTTAGGGGTAAGAGTAGGGACATTCTACTGGTGAGGAGATAGATATAGTAAAGGACAGTTAGGGGTAAGAGTAGGGACATTCTACTGGTGAGGAGATTGATATAGTAAAGGACAGTTAGGGGTAAGAGTAGGGACATTCTACTGGTGAGGAGATAGATATAGTAAAGGAAAGTTAGGGGTAAGAATAGGGACGTTCTACTGGTGAGGAGATAGACATAGTAAAGGACAGTTAGGGGTAAGAGCAGGGACATTCTACTGGTGAGGAGATAGATATAGTAAAGGACAGTTAGGGGTATGAGCAGGAACATTCTACTGGTGAGGAGATAGACATAGTAAAGGACAGTTAGGGGTACGAGTAGGAACATTCTACTGGTGAGGAGATAGATATAGTAAAGGACAGTTAGGGGTAAGAGTAGGCACATTCTACTGGTGAGGAGATAGATATAGTAAAGGACAGTTAGGGGTAAGAGTAGGAACATTCTACTGGTGAGGAGATAGTTATAGTAAAGGACAGTTAGGGGTAAGAGTAGGGACATTCTACTGGTGAGGAGATATAGTAAAGGACAGTTAGGGGTAAGAGTAGGAACATTCTACTGGTGAGGAGATAGATATAGTAAAGGACAGTTAGGGGTAAGAGTAGGGACATTCTACTGGTGAGGAGATAGATATAGTAAAGGACAGTTAGGGGTAAGAGTAGGGACATTCTACTGGTGAGGAGATAGATATGGTAAAGGACAGTTAGGGGTAAGACTAGGGACATTCTACTGGTGAGGAGATAGATATAGTAAAGGACAGTTAGGGGTAAGAGTAGGAACATTCTACTGGTGAGGAGATAGATATAGTAAAGGACAGTTAGGGGTAGGAGTAGGGACATTCTACTGGTGAGGAGATAGATATAGTAAAGGACAGTTAGGGGTAAGAGTAGGAACATTCTACTGGTGAGGAGATAGATATAGTAAAGGACAGTTAGGGGTAGGAGTAGGGACATTCTACTGGTGAGGAGATAGAAATAGTAAAGGACAGTTAAGGGTAAGAGTAGGGACATTCTACTGGTGAGGAGATAGATATAGTAAAGGACAGTTAGGGGTAAGAGTAGGGACATTCTACTGGTGAGGAGATAGATATAGTAAAGGACAGTTAGGGGTAAGAGTAGGGACATTCTACTGGTGAGGAGATAGATATAGTAAAGGACAGTTAGGGGTAAGAGTAGGGACATTCTACTGGTGAGGAGATAGATATAGTAAAGGACAGTTAGGGGTAAGAGTAGGGACATTCTACTGGTGAGGAGATAGATATAGTAAAGGACAGTTAGGGGTAAGAGTAGGGACATTCTACTGGTGAGGAGATAGATATAGTAAAGGACAGTTAGGGGTAAGAGTAGGGACATTCTACTGGTGAGGAGATAGATATAGTAAAGGACAGTTAGGGGTAAGAGTAGGGACATTCTACTGGTGAGGAGATAGATATAGTAAAGGACAGTTAGGGGTAAGAGTAGGGACATTCTACTGGTGAGGAGATAGATATAGTAAAGGACAGTTAGGGGTAAGAGTAGGGACATTCTACTGGTGAGGAGATAGATATAGTAAAGGACAGTTAGGGGTAAGAGTAGGGACATTCTACTGGTGAGGAGATAGATATAGTAAAGGACAGTTAGGGGTAAGAGTAGGGACATTCTACTGGTGAGGAGATAGATATAGTAAAGGACAGTTAGGGGTAAGAGTAGGGACATTCTACTGGTGAGGAGATAGATATAGTAAAGGACAGTTAGGGGTAAGAGTAGGGACATTCTACTGGTGAGGAGATAGATATAGTAAAGGACAGTTAGGGGTAAGAGTAGGAACATTCTACTGGTGAGGAGATAGATATAGTAAAGGACAGTTAGGGGTAAGAGTAGGGACATTCTACTGGTGAGGAGATAGATATAGTAAAGGACAGTTAAGGGTAAGAGTAGGGACATTCTACTGGTGAGGAGATAGATATAGTAAAGGACAGTTAGGGGTAAGAGTAGGAACATTCTACTGGTGAGGAGATAGATATAGTAAAGGACAGTTAGGGGTAAGAGTAGGGACATTCTACTGGTGAGGAGATAGATATAGTAAATGACAGTTAGAGGTAAGAGTAGGGACATTCTACTGGTGAGGAGATAGATATAGTAAAGGACAGTTAGGGGTAAGAGTAGGGACATTCTACTGGTGATGAGATAGATATAGTAAAGGACAGTTAGGGATAAGAGTAGGAACATTCTACTGGTGAGGAGATAGATATAGTAAAGGACAGTTAGGGGTAAGAGTAGGGACATTCTACTGGTGAGGAGATAGATATAGTAAAGGACAGTTAGGGGTAAGAGTAGGAACATTCTACTGGTGAGAAGATAGATATAGTAAAGGACAGTTAGGGGTAAGAGTAGGAACATTCTACTGGTGAGGAGATAGATATAGTAAAGGACAGTTAGGGGTAAGAGCAGGAACATTCTACTGGTGAGGAGATAGATATAGTAAAGGACAGTTAGGGGTAAGAGCAGGAACATTCTACTGGTGAGGAGATAGATATAGTAAAGGACAGTTAGGGGTAGGAGTAGGGACATTCTACTGGTGAGGAGATAGATATAGTAAAGGACAGTTAGGGGTAAGAGTAGGGACATTCTGCTGGTGAGGAGATAGATATAGTAAAGGACAGTTAGGGGTAAGAGTAGGGACATTCTACTGGTGAGGAGATAGTTATAGTAAAGGACAGTTAGGGGTAAGAGTAGGGACATTCTACTGGTGAGGAGATAGATATAGTAAAGGACAGTTAGGGGTAAGAGTAGGGACATTCTACTGGTGAGGAGATAGTTATAGTAAAGGACAGTTAGGGGTAAGAGTAGGGACATTCTACTGGTGAGGAGATAGATATAGTAAAGGACAGTTATGGGTAAGAGTAGGGACATTCTACTGGTGAGGAGATAGTTATAGTAAAGGACAGTTAGGGGTAAGAGTAGGGACATTCTACTGGTGAGGAGATAGTTATAGTAAAGGACAGTTAGGGGTAAGAGTAGGGACATTCTACTGGTGAGGAGATAGATATAGTAAAGGACAGTTAGGGGTAAGAGTAGGGACATTCTACTGGTGAGGAGATAGACATAGTAAAGGACAGTTAGGGGTAAGAGTAGGAACATTCTACTGGTGAGGGGATGAGGGGATAGTTATAGTAAAGGACAGTTAGGGGTAGGAGTAGGGACATTCTACTGGTGAGGAGATAGATATAGTAAAGGACAGTTAGAGGTAAGAGTAGGGACATTCTACTGGTGAGGAGATAGAAATAGTAAAGGACAGTTAGGGGTAGGAGTAGGGAAGAGTTTAGTGGGGGAGAAAGGAGGGGGAGTTTGGAAGGAGGTAGTGTTAGGTACTAGTAGGAGAGAAAGAAGTGAGACATTGGGCTAGAGAGGTGGGTTAGTTGGGGGGGCTGGTAACAGAGGCAATGTTTATTTAAGCTAAGGTGATTTCTCACAGTCTTTCTGAATAGAAGTTTGGAAGTAGTGTTTTTTTATATCCAGTGGGATTTTATTCCAGTGTTTGGCAGGCTAATAGCTATACAGGTTCTTTCCTATGTTGAGTTTGGTGTGGTTATGGTCAGAAGGTGTTGCTCAGAGCTCCAGAGTGTCCTAGTTGGGGTATAGGATGAGCTGATGGGTGATATGGTGGGGCAGAATGTGGGCTGGTATATAATGGAATGGATTGTCTGGAGCTGGAAGAGTAAGGTTGTGAGGGAATTTTAACCATTTCAGTTTTTGTAGAGCAAGACAGTGGTGAGAGGAGCAAGGAAGTTCAGCGGCAAATGTTGCTGCTTTGTTAAATGTGGATTCAAGTTTGGTTGTAAGAGAGGTCTGCAGGGTGGTGAGAATCCGAGAGCCATAGAGAAGGGTTGGAAGAAGGTAGGCTTGTGACAGCTCAATGTTTGCTTGAGAGGAGAGAATGGTTTTATTTCTGTAAAGAAGGACCAGTTTTTGGTGGGTTTTCTTGATGTTGTTTAGTACATGCTGGTCAAATTTTAGTTGGTCGTCAATGATGACCCCAAGTAGATTAGTGTGATTATCCACCATGATAGGCGTGTTGTTTTGGGAGGAGATGGAGAGGTTTGGCTTCAGCTGGGTCATTGTTTTTTGAAGAAAGAGAAGGAGTTTGGTCTTTTTTGGGTTTAGGATTAGATGGTTTTGGTTGAGCCAGGTCTCAACAGACAAGAAGGATTCCTGAGTTTTAGAATGGAGTACGGGAAGTGTGTCTGCAATGGTGATGAATGTGGAGTCATCATCGTATTGCATCAGAGAAGAGTGTGGAGAACAGCTGGATAACTGAGTAATATAAACGAAGTGTAGTTATTACTAAAGCTATGAAATGAGATTATTTAAAATGTTATGAATGCAAATACATTTATTAACAAGTGGAAATACATTAAGACAACACAACATGGTTACTACACAACATTACAGAAGAACGGTTTAAATACTGCATTTTTCATATTTTAACAATAAATGCAATAAAAGGTAGTAATAGTTTATGTTTAGGAGAAACAGTCTACAGAGTGTTTTAGCAGCAAAATAAGAGAAATGTTCAATTGTGTGCATGAAAACTTTGTGCCCTAGGGTGTGATAGGAGGACTTGAATACTGAACAGATTTGATCACACATTTCACAAACAGAACAACTTGTTACATGGAGCATTTGATTGTGTCTGATACTTCTGAAGAGCAAAATCTACCTACCCTGCACAGTCTATGATACAAAGTATCTGTATTGCAAAGCATCAATTAAATTACATAAGAAATGCCTGCACAAAGCTCTCTTTTGCAAAATAATGTGGGTCCAAAGCCTTTAATAATTGCAGAAAAGTAAGATTTTATTAAGGAAAAAGCCATTATAGAATACATAGATGAGTAATGTCAGTTTCTGTGGGGGATTTAGCAGATGTAAGAAAGGCAGACTTGTGAGTGGACTATACTGGGAAACTACAAAAGAATGCATTTTACCTTTTATATTAGAAGATGCTGTAGTGTGATAGTATCAGTAAAAACAGCTTTCAGAGATGCATGTGCACTTCAAAAAGACTTGGGTGAATGTTTAGTGAATAACTTTATCAGTGCCCAAAACAAGGCCTCAGCAGAGATTCATAAACATGGTACAGAGTGCAATACATTAGTGTGTTGATTGTCCTGTGACGATACAGTGCAGCACGTTATTCTCAGATCGATCTAATCTGCATCCAACTCCATTCACAGCAACACCATTGGTAAAGATGGTGATTTAGAATTGACCTTCTACATCGAACACTGCACCCATTAAAAACAGACAGGAACTAATAAGGCAAGCACTGTGTACTTGATGCGCGAAATATAAAGCATCATGGAGGTGCACAAGTTATGGGCCTTGCAGTGTGTTGTTTCAGATGTGGTGCTGCAGTCATATGATGCTTACCAACAATGGGCTTAAGCAAGAGGTTTACCTGCATACTTCTTTAATATTTACGTTTCTCACTCAAGTCATAGTATTAATTGGTAGAAGCAGTGGACATTCAGTAAGCATAAGGCAGTTGTTACACTGTGTTACAACATCAAATACAATCAGCCTGGCCACAGATGGAATGAGAGACTGTTGAGCCATGTTGCCAAAGTACTGCAGACAATATCTGGTCATAGTACTCTGTGTCTGGAGGAAAACTTCTTTCGGAAACCCTGAAGGTTTAGGAGTAACGTTTTTAGCTGTATATTTTGTAAATCAAGCAATATAAATAATAAGCTTGACAAGTTATGTGTCATAAATTACAAAATTTTAACTATTGTAGAAACATCAAATAATAGGAGCCTTATAATCCAACAGCAGGTCTGAATGTTTAAGAGAGTACAGAACTGGTAGAGGTATCTTTCTATTGGTACATGCATCTGTACAAGCTCATTTGGTACAAACAGATATAAGCTGTGCAATCTTTGTTGTGAATATATTTAATATTTGGGGATGCAGGAAAGTAAGATTAGTTGGTTGTTACAGAAGCCCTTTCATTGGTGTAGATATAAATAGCCAGTTCTTAAAAAAATGCTTAATGATCATCTCAAGCATAAAAACATTCTTATGTTGGGCAACTTTAATTTTCCAAAAATAAATCAGACACAATGGACATTGCCAACTGTTTTGATCAAAAGTTTGACATTCATTTAATCAATTCCTCCCATTAGTAACTGAACCCTAAAGAAACAGAATTCTGGATTAGGTAGAATTTAATGTTTGCAATTTAGTTGATAATGTTGCAGTAATTCAGTCTTGGATCACAATGCCCTGAAATTTGTAATCAATGACATAACATATATTTAAAAATATAACTGGAAGAACTGATTATTCTGAAGGTAAAACAATATATATATTAAAAAATTACTACATAAGCATTCTGGTGATTGTTAATGCATTTAATGTGTTAGAATGAATTCTTACAACTTACTATTAGAAGTAAAAAAAAAAAGGAAGATATGCTACTGGTGGAGTTATAGCTTATGTTTGTTGTAGATGAAAAAAGAAAATATTATTTAATACATGCCAGAAACACTCCTCTTAAATGGATAAATTTAGGGTAAATACAACATCTAAAACTTTACATGTCAGAATTAGGTAAGAAAAATGAAATCTGAGAATAATTTAGCCAAAGATACCAATAATAAAATAACTATTACATGTATATTAATTCCAAAAATAAATTCAAACAGAAGATGGATTCTCGAAGAGTTAATCATTATTGATTATAAACCAACCAACACTGCTGAAGATTTAGATTAATAAAGCAAATAAAACAAATTGCTAAAGAATTTTATAAGTTCTTCAACAGAGTAATCAGTAATTATAACATGGATGAAGTACTTGATTTTAGTAATTTAACAGATGGTATTGTCCCATTATAACAATAAAAATGCTTAAAATACATTTTCTGATATTAGAAATCATAGTTCTCTGGGGCCTGACTGTATAGCAGGCATTTTACAATCTCCTACAGGAAGAGTTACTACCATTCCTTTACAAAATATTTAATAAGTTACTACAAACCCAATATACTGCTCTAGTATACAAACATCGTGACATTTTAGAAGTAAATAATTATAGACTAACAAGTATGACCTCTTTACTGGAAAAGTACTTTGATTGATGTTTACTAGATTTGTTGAGACATAGGATTATCAGGTTTAGATGTTACACAGCATGGGTTCACTACGAAATGATAGACACTAGTTTGTTTAAAATTTGTCACTTTGTTTCTATTGCTATGATTAACTGTTGGAGTGGTGTACCCAGATCTAGCACAAATTGACTTGCAAAAACTTATCAAAATATAATGTAAATTAATATATTGTTAAGTAGATGAGTTGATTGGTAGCTCTAGAAGCTCTTATTCTTTTAAATTACCAGAAAAGCTGGCATCCCACAATGATCTGCTTTGGGGACAGCATTGTTTAATTATTTATTTATATCTTTAATTTACCTAAAATTCAGTACTGTTGGATCACAGTATGCAGACAACTGCAAAATATGTACAAAAATTGAATATGAAGCAGATCAGCATAATAGGAATACTTACTTAAAGGAAATCTCAATGTGGGCTGCAAAGAAAGGTTTACAATTGAGCTCTGGGAATCTGGCAAATGTGAACTTATGATACTTGGCAGTAAGAATATAGCAGAACATGTAATATTCCAATGATAATTGTTAGAAGAGGTCTTTTATTTGAAAAAAAAAACTTGGAATTGCTATAGGCAAAGATTTTACTTGTAATATTCGTGTGAGTGAAATTAAAACCAAAGCAATATAACAAATGCATCTACTGCCTGAAAATATATCAGTGAGAGATAGAGAGACTTAGGTCAGACATTCTAAACTACATTTTCATTGTATATTTACAATATTAAACAGTTGAATATTTTGAAACTTAGACACAGGAAATTTACTAGATCAATACCACTTTATGACTCTGGTATTATAAAGAAAAGATGGACAGGTTGGGTAGATAGGCCATCTATGGTCATCTGAGAGTCAGATTGGCAGTAACAATGCAAAGGATAAAATGCAGTACACAATCCAAGAAATATAAGGGGAATTAAGCAATGTTTTCAAGAATGAGAAACAGCAGTGATTTGCCTATTGGCTGCTGTCTATTATTAGTGTTGGTCATGCTACAACTACATGTAACTGGGTTATTCCTTCTCTCAAAAGGAGTAAAAAAATAGAACTAATCCCAAGCTGGTTCCCTAGAAGTGGGTCATAAGCTCTTTGGTGATCAGCAATCTCATCCCATATGTGCAGGGATCCGTTGTGCAACCTCCCCCAAGTAGATGAGCTGAGTAGCACATACACAACTAAATGTAAACGAGTGCAAATCTGCATGATAATTTAAAATGTAAACTGAAGAGATTCCCATTGAAACAGCAACCAGACCAGTTCTCTAATTCCCTCACACACTGCCCCTATCAGCATTTGTCAGTCTCAGATGGGATAGTAGACAGGACTGCCCTTTTCTCCAGGGTGGCTTACACATATCGGGACTACCACAAAGGCTAAAGCTCTTACTGCCTCCATAGTGCTTTTTTTAAGCAGAGTCGCCCCCTACTGGACATTCCAACATAGCAAATTCAAACTGAAATTCGGGCACCATCAAGGTGATACCACTCAAGGCTAGGAGTCTAAATAGAAAGACGCCAGAACTTGAGGCCCTCCTACAACTCAAGTACATTCATATTTTTGTAGTTACTGCAGCATGGTTTCATTGCAATAGCAGCCTCCCTCTATACTACGGTTTAGTGCCTATCATCCCCAAAGGGACTCGGGTAACCAAGAGGAACTATTTTTGTCAGAGACACCTTTGCCCCATGTCAAATTACCTGCAACCCTAACCTGGAGCTCTTTGAGATATCAGTCACCCGTAACTTAAACTATCATGGTATTGCCAGCTATAGATCCCCAGTGATGTTTCCTACAGATCATCGAAATTACCCTAACTCCATTAAGGTGTTAAACAGCAAACCAAATACCTTCTAGTTAAGAGACTTCAATTACCCAAGCTTTGACTGGCAGACTTAGACCTCTAAAAATGCATATGCTCAGAATTTTCTAGATGTTATTAATACTAGTGCAGTGGAAAAAATTGTAAAATGACCCCCTAGAGGCTGTAATATCCTTGACCTGGTCCTTCCCAGTCTTTGTACCACACATATTTTACCACACATCTCCTCATCCCTGGTTAAATTTAAACACAAATCAGTCATCTTTTCCATTAGCTCTAGTAGTACCACTGCACTAGCAAATGAAACCATCTTTAGATACCTGTTCAGGGCAAATATACTGCAGCTTATACAAGACCTAGGCAAAATTCCCAACCCCCCCCCCCCCATGGACCCACTTGAGAAGACTGCTGCATTCATCTCTGACTTTTAACAACACCTAAACAGCTGCATAGAAAAGTTATTACCCATCTATCATAAATAGAACGGTAAATTCAAGAATAAACCTCTCTGGTGACAGACCCTTATACAGTATAATAAAAGAGGAAAATAAGAAAAAGTGTAAAAATTTTGCATAACCTTAGTTTTACAACTACCAATTTCCAAACTGTAATTATAATTTCTAATACTTATCGATTTAATTTATTTATACCCAAACTAGCACATAACGCGAGTTTATAGTTATGTATAACAATTGTCTCCTTAACAGTCTATATTTAATGTAAAAGGGGATAGCTCCTTCATTCTGTTACAATAATTTATATCCCTTAAACCACTAACTTGAAAGGTGAAATACTTTTGTCCCCTTTCTAATCTTTGAATCTGTGAATAGCTATACATACATACAGATGCCCCATATTGTATTAAAGGTTTTATAACTACTTTATAAATCGGGATTAAAACATCCCTATCCTAGATCACAGCTGTTCTCAACACATTTCTTATTTCATGATAATACCTTCTAATTGTAACCATTAAGCATGACTCAAAATGTAGAAAAATATCCGACTTTATTCCCAAGTCCTTAATACCATCCACCTCCTTAAGCAAAAAGTTACATCAGGAAATCAAGGAATAATATCCAGCAATGGACTTAGTGCATCCATAATATCCCACATTCTGATTCCAGGAACATAGCCAATATCTTAGCAGATACATGTAGTGCTAACGTTACTTTACCTACCCACACTTGTTCCAAAATGTTTAGGTATAGTAGTGGCAAGTTTCAGAATCCCTTTTAAAATCTGAAAATAATGCTTCCTTAGGATTAGACAATATACCAGGCTGTATTCTCATCAATACCTCTGCTTAAACTCTTCATCCTCAGCCTACCCACAGGTTTGTCCCAGATGCATGAAGAAAGGTTACTGTGGCTCTCCTACACAAGGGTGATCCCTCTGTGGACCCAGGTAATGATACCACGCTGCTCATCTTGACTTGGCCACGGCTTTTGAAGTTATCCTCTTTGCTAGTATTCTTTGAAATTAGAAATCCAACAGATTGTGAAACTTGCTAGCACCCTTTTTGAATATAAAACTATAGCTAGCAGGGGGGCCACAGGGTTCAGTCTGTGGCCCTTTCCTCCCCAACATTTGTTTTGCAGACATCTAATTCAATATCAAAGAAGTACGGTTGACTAAGTTTGCTGACGATTGCAAGCTGGGTATTATTATCTACTGATACTAAATAACTCCAGCAAAGGGTATAACATGCACATACCTGGTACACCAAAAACTGTCTCAAGCTAAGCACAAAATAGTGCAGTGTAGTAGTGTTTGGCAAAAAAAAATGCACCCACTTCTTAAATTATAAATGGTACTCCTCTTTAAACAGAAACTATCATAAGAGGCCTGGGTATTATTTTGATGAGCATCTCTCTCTCTTTTTCTTTCATTTGCTTATCATGTTTCTACCATATTGTGGAAATCCTTGTAATTGGACCAGCTAATTTGTGATTTAATTTAAAGAAAATCACAAGGAATTCATCATACCACTATACTCTATTCTTATTAAATGCCTCAGATACAGTGCCCCCTTTGGTATATACAAATTCATGCATATTGTTCAACTGGAACACCTTTAAAAGTTTTGTAACACAAAATTAAAGGCCTTAAACTCATTAATTATCCTTATAGATTAGCAGGACTCTCTTATAAGTTTATAGGTGTGTACTAGGCTAATGGCTGTGGGGCCTTTACAAGCCTAGCCATAGGATTACCCTGGCATAGTACCATCTGACCTTAGTTCCCAGTGCTTCTGTCAAGTAGAGCTACTGGAGTCATCCCTGGGGTGAATTTTCTGTTTCCCATTCACTCATCAAGATTTCTCTTAAAGAGGGACAGCAAGGTGCTCTGCTTGACATGTATGGGAAGTCTATTCCATAGCATGGGCAGTCTATGGGTTATGAACCTTCTGTCCAGCATGTTCTGTTAATTGTGGTAATGAGGTTGAGAGGTCTGGATCATGTGGTGCAGAAGGATTGGGATGTTTAAGGCCTAGGATCCGCTTTGTGAGGTACTTTTGTGGCCTCTCCAGTTCTTGCAGGTGTATAGAGAGGTACATGCCAAATGGGGCACTGTACTCTATGAGTGGCCTAATGAGGGAAGAGAAGAGGGAGACAATGACCTCTTTCTTCCTGGATGCAAAACCCTTAGTAATGAGATGTGCCATATAGAAGGACTTTCTGACCACAGTGGCAATGTGGTGATCAAAAGAGAGGTTGCTGTCAGAAGTACAGTTGTGTACACTTACCATAAATGTAGATGTTAGAGTGTCTTCACTGTTGCAGTCATCACTGTAGGATTCTTCCTGCTGGCAGGCAGACCACGGTCGGCCAGAATCCCAAAGTCTGGGTCCAGCGTCAGCTGTTCAGTCATGCTCCCTGATGTCAGAGCGCCAGGAGTACAAAGCTGCCAGCCGACGCCATGTTCTCCAGTTTTTCTTGCCCCAGATGTCAGGTGCCCAAAAGTGAAGGCTAATAGTAAGACAAAAATGTAACATACAACAAACCCCATACCCTGTAGCAAATACACCTCAGAAGAAGGGTGAAGTAGGAAACCACAGTAATGAAAGTATAAGAGGGGACTGATCCAAGGCTGAATTACTGCAACATTATCAACTAAATTGCAAACATTAAATTCTACCTAATCCAGAATTCTGTTTCTTTAGGGTTCAGTTACTAATGGGAGGAACTGATTAAATGAATGTCAAACTTTTGATCAAAACAGTTGGCAATGTCCATTGTGTCTGATTTATTTTTGGAAAATTAAAGTTGCCCAACATAAGAATGTTTTTATGCTTGAGATGATCATTAAACATTTATGGTAAGTGTACACAACTGTACTATGTTCATCATGTTTCACTGTTGCAGTCATCACTGTAGGGCTGAATCCCAAAGCTGAGATAAAGGGTGGTGGTTATAGAGTAGAAGGGGTGGCTAGAAGGCCCTGCAAGACTGCAGAAGCAAAGCCTGCCCTAGACTTAGAGTAAAGAGGGAGATTATAGTGCTTAGAGAAAGTATGCACTGAACTCCAAGTTGCAGCTTCCAAACTATCTTTGGTAGGTACTCCCCTGAGAAAGGCAGCTGAAGTAGCAGCAGCTCTGGTAGAGTGAGTCCTAATTTTTTCTGGGATTTGCTTTCCATGATGAGAGTAACAAAATCTGATTCCATGAGCAATCCATTTAGAAATGGTCTGTTTTGAAATAGCTTTGCCTTGGGAATTTGATGCATAAGAAAAACAGTTGCTCTGTTTTCCTGATATCCTTGGTTCTGTCCAGGTAAAAACAAAGCTGCCTGTGTACATCCAAGGAATGCAAGATCCTTTCCCCCTTATTTTGTGGATTAGTGAAAAAAGTTGGCAGGTGAATAGTTTTATTTAAAGCCACTTTGGAAACCACTTTAGGCATGAAAGTAGGATTAGTCCTTAAAGACACCCTATCTTGGTGAAAAATAATATAAGGTTTCACAGCCATGAGTGCTTGCAACTCCGAGACTCTCCTGGCTGAAGTCAAAGCCAGTAGGATAGCTGTCTTCCATGATAAATACTTAATATCAGATGTGGCAGCAGGCTCAAAAGGAGGCAGAGTGAGTTTTTCCAGAACATAGTTGAGGTCCCAGGCAGGTATGGGTGGTGTTCTAGGGGGCCTTAAATTTTTTGCTCCTCTGAGATATTGTTTCAGAAGTGGATGCGAAAAGATTGGAGGATCTATATTGTAATGTGCAGAGATAGCTGAGGCATGTATTTTTATGGAGGAGAAGGATAAACCCTTATGTAGCATGTCTGTCAGGTAATGTAAAATCAATGGGATATTAGGAATGAGAGGATCCGAATCCGAGGATCCGAATCCTGAGCATGCATCCAGATGCAAAATCTCTTCCATTTACCTGCATAAGATTTTCTAGTGCTAGGCCGTCTGGCTTCTAAGATGACATCCATGACCTGTTTGGGAAGGGTAGGAATAATCATAGACCCTGAATTCGCCAAGCTGCCATGCTGAGAGTTTTGATATGAGAGCGCAGAACCTGGCCCTGGTGTTGGGACAAAAGATTTGGAATCTGAGGTAGAATCCAAGGAGGCTCCTGGGGTAGATTCATCAGAGTTGAGTACCAAAATTAACGAGGTCAATTTGGGGCCAGTAAAATCATCTTGGGTTTGTCCTGCTTGATCTTTAATAACACCCATGTAAGAAGAGTTAGTGGAGGAAAGGCATACCCAGAGAGGTTTCTCCAACTGAATGAGAGAGCATCCACTTTCCATGCTAGTTTGTGAAATGTCCTTGTGCAAAAAATCTGTAACTGGTGGTTGAGGGGGGATGCAAATAGATCTATGTCCGGGCAGCCCCAGGCTTCTGTAATCATCTTGAATATTTGGGTGTCTAGCATCCACTCGTGTGGGTCTGACAGGTTCCTGCTCAGGCTGTCTGCCAGAATATTTTGTTTCCCTGGCAGAAACTGAGCTTGTAGATCCACTTTGCAAGCTAGGGCTGTGTTCCATAGAGTCATGGCTAGTCTGCAAAGGGGATAGGAGTGTGAACCCCCTTGCTTGTTTATGTACCACATAACTGTGGTGTTGTCTGTCTGTATCAGTAGTTGTCCTGGCTGTAGAAGATCCCTGAAAGCCAAGAGGGCATTCTGTACAGCTAACATCTCTTTTAAATTGATATATAGGTGCTTCTGATCCTCTGTCCAAAAACCTTGCAGGCCTTTCCCCTGCAAGTGGACTCCCCATGCGTAATCCGAGGCGTCCGTGGTTAACACTTGGCTGGCTGGAGGCAGACTGAAGGCTTTCCCTTTGTTGTCAAGACATGCCATGGTCCACCAATGGAATTCCTTTTGTAGGCAAGGCAAGACAGCAGTCTGTGTGTCTAGACTGTGGCAATGCTGGGACCATACACTTTTTAGGTACCATTGTATTTTTCTCATATGCAGTCTTGCATTTGGTATGAGAAGGATGCAGGAGGCCATGTAACCCAAAGCCTGCAGGAATTTCCTTGCAGTTAGCTGAGACATTAATGCCAAGGTTTTGAAAGTTGAAGCCAGCTGTAGTTGTTTTTTGGATGTCAGGAATGCCATCTGGGTTGTTGTGTTTAGAAGAGCACCCAGAAAAGTTATCTGTTGTGTGGGTGTCAAATTTGACTTTTTTATGTTCACAGTGAATCCCAGGTACTGGAGTAGATTTTGAACAAATTCCAGGTGCTGGAGTAAGACATTCTTGCTGTCTGCTTGAATAAGGCGGTCGTCCAGATAAGGGTAAATTTGAATTCCCTTGAGTCTGCAATAAGCTACTACTGGTGCCAGGCACTTGGTAAAGACCCTGTGCGCAGTAGACAAGCCAAAGGGCAGCACAGAGAATTGGTAATATTTCAAGCCGGCCTTGAACCTGAGGTATTTTCTGCACTCCTGTCTGATAGGGATGTGTAGGTAAGCCTCCTTTAAATCCAGTGTCACCATCCATGCATTTTTGCTCAACATTGGCAGGAGCTGCTGCAGAGTAAGTATCTTGAACTTTGGTATCTCCAGGAAAGTATTTAAGACTGACAGATCCAGGATGGGTCTCCATGAATTTTGTTTTCTGGGAACTAGAAAGAGCCTTGAGTAAAAGCCTTGCCCCATCTCTGATTGTGGAACCAGTTCTATGGCCCTCATAGCCATGAGGGATTCCACCTGGTTTAATGCCTCTGTCCATTGGTGTTTTGGTAGGTCTGGCCATCCATTTGGTCTTGGCAAGGTATGAAAGTGGAATTTGTAACCTCTTGAAACTACATCCAGAACCCACTTGTCTTGGGTTATGCAAGTCCAATTTTGTTGAAAAAGAGAGAGTTTTCCTCCTAGAGGGGCTTCCAGGAGAGAAGTTCCTGGAGCCATGCAGGGAGAGTCATTGAGCCTGTTTTCTATAAGATTGAGGTCTGTCCTCTCCATCCCTGGGGGTGGAAGCACTCCACTGTCTAGGTCTGTAAGAGGTCTGTGCTTGGGCCCTCCCTCTGGAGCACCTATATCTACCCCTCTGAGGCCTGTCCGAGCTGGGAAAGGACCAATTTTTAGTTGGCCAATTTCTGCTAAATCTTGGGGGCTGAACTTGTAAGAAATCCTTAACAGTTTGCATGGATTTTGCCTTATCCTCCATTTTCTTTATCACCTCTTCAGCCTTAGACCCAAACAAGACATTATGCTGAACAGGAGCATCCAGTAACTTTGCTTTCACTTGATCAGGTAAGTTTTCTTCCTTTAACTAAGCATGCCTTCTAAGGACTGTGCCAGTGGAAGCCGCCCTGCACGAAGCCTCCAAGGCATCAAAACCACAGTGTAAGCCACGCTTCTTCACTTGCTCAGTAGCATGCATCAAATTGTGTAGTTCCTTATTATCTGCACATGCAGAAATGGTACCTAGCTTTTCTTTCATAACGGACAGCAGGAATTGCTGATATTTTAGCATATGAAATTGATAATTTAAAGCCCTAATAGATAAAGTAGCAGAAGTGTACAATTTTTTGCCCCATCTCTCCAAAGCTCTAGAATCCTTACCTGTCGGAATAGGGTTTTTAGCAGAGGTGGCCTTAACACCCTTAGGACCCTGAGAAATGGTTTCTGGATCAGCAGCAGGATTTTTGTAAAGGAACTTGTCGGAGTCAGGGACCCTGTAATATCTGTCAGGCTTAGCAGGGGCTGGAGGAAAGGAGTCAGGAGTTAAATTAGCCTCAGAAAAGGCATCATCCACAATATCCAAAATAGGAGGAATAGCCAGGGGTCTATGTTTGGGGAAGAAGAAGGAAATCCCTAAGCCTTCTCTTAGATTCAGAGTACTCCTGTCCTTCCCAGTGAAAATGTTCCCTCATGTCATGTAAAGTTTCCCCAAAAGAAAAATCCTCAGGGGGAGAAGCTGATGGAATGGATTCCTCAGCATCAGAATCCTCGTAAGGAGGGAAAGTATATTCCTGTTCAGAGGAAGACACTGTAGAAATAGATGCCTGATCAGAGGATTCAAAATCCATATCTTGCCTTGGCATTTTGCTGGAGGGGGATGTGAACCCCTAATCATGGTTAGTAAGTCCTCCGCCATTTTAAGCAGCTGTTTCTGAGATTTGGGTCCCGGATCAGAAGAGGCCTGGGCTGGTGTCTTTGATTTAGAAGGAGTCTTCACCTTTGTCTTTGGCTTTGCCTTTATCAGAAGCTGTGTAGGCCTGAAAACCCCCTCGGAAGCCGGTACCTGCACAGCGGCTCCAGACCCATCTGAGGGAGCATTGTCTGAAGGTCCTTCAGCTGGAGTACTCAAAGGCCTAGCTGGCTCCTTGTGGGAGTCCGTTTCGGCAATTGGTTCTGAAATGGCCGACGACAGGGGCTGCAAAAGCACCTCACTGACGACGGCCGAACCTGCAGCTGGCACTGCTTGTAAACAGTTGTCTGATTTGGACCTCGGAGGCCTGTCCTTATCCTTGGGTCGTTTGTGAACTCCGGTAGTCGGAAGCATGTCCGACGACATTTTATAATTAAATTTCCTGCCAAAGTAGTGAAAAACAAAATCGTACCTCCGCTTAATAGTACGTTGGTTAAATCTAGCACAAAACCGACAGCTAGCTACGTGGTGGTCAGGGCCTAAACAAGGAATACAGTAAGAGTGGTAATCATTATGAGGTATTTGCTTCCCACAAGAAATACAATTATTAACTTTTTCTGACATCGGACTGGAGCAAGAAAAAAGTTTCCCCAACAGGGTACTTAGCTTTGAGAAGAAGTAAGTCTTCGGACTGAAGCACGAAAAAATATCAGGAGTCAGCCGACCAGCACTTGCGAACTGCTTCCACCGCACGGCAAGAAAGACTGGAGAACATGGCGTCGGCTGGCAGCTTTGTACTCCTGGTACTCTGACGTCAGGGAGCATGACTGAACAACCGACGCCTGACCCAGACTTTGGGATTCTGGCCGACCGAGGGCTGCCTGCCGGCAGGAAGAACCCTACAGTGATGACTGCAACAGTGAAACACGATGAACATCCATGTTCCCAGATCTCTTATGATGCCTTTGGTGTTCAGTGGACTACCATTAATGTGGTAATTCATGGGAACTGGGTTTTTCCCAAAGGGGATAACACATTTTTTGGCATTGAGCTTAAGGCCATGGTTCTGACACCAGTCGATGGTCTCAGTGAGGCCATTCTGTAGGATGTCAACATCACTTGGGGAGTTAACAGCAGCTCCCAACTTGCAATCGTCTGCGAACTTTGCCAGCCAGAGTCCCTTTGTGTTGGCCTGGACTTCAGAGAAGTAGATACCAAATAGGAGAGGACCCAGGACTGAACCCTGTGGGGCTCCACTCATGACTAGTTGGCAGTCTGACTTGGAGTCAGCTACCTTCACTGTGGGTTCTATCTGTGAGCCAGTTTGCAACCCACCTAGTGATATAGGGGCTGATGCCTAGCTTAGTGAGTTTTTCTATGATTCCCGAGTGGGGAACGGTATCAAAGGCCATGGCCAGATCAAGGTAGGCTGTATGAACCACCTTGCCTTCATCCACAGCTCTGGTGACTGACTCAAAGAAGTCGACCAAGTTGAGAAGGCATGATCTACCCTTCACAAAACCAAACTGTGTGGGATCTAGAGTTGGAGATTCCCTATATCCTTGTTTATTAGGTCCATGATGATACGTTCCAGAGCTTTGCATATCAGACTTGTCAGGCTAATGGGGCGATAGTTCCCAGGGCTTGTAGTCCATCCACCTTTTTGGAGAGGGATGACTGTAGCAGTATGCCATTCAGTAGGGACAATGCCTGAGGTGAGGCTGTGATTGAACAGGGAACACAGGTGAGGTGCCAGTTCACTCTCTAGTTCATGTAGAACACAGCCAGGGATATTGTCAGGTCCCATAGAAGCTGTATTCCTGGCCTTGTACAATGCTGTTTTAACCTGTGCAGCAGTAATACTGGATGCCTTGCAATCTACTGGTATTGTGATTGGTCTTTTGGGGGGGAGAGGGGTAAAGTTGGCACTGAATCTGTTGACCAGTACACTGGCAATATCTGTTGGCTCGGTATAGGAGGTACCATTGTGCAGTAGCTCAGAGCAAATCTGGGTATTGCCGTGGAGATTCTTTACATAACTATAGAAGGCCTTGTGGTTTACTATCTGCTGCAATTCTGTTTTCATAGCTAGCTTTAGAGGATTCGATGAGGGTTCTCAACTTTTTGTTGAGGCTGGTAAGGGAGTTTTTCCAGTCTTGGGACTTCACCTTATTCCACATTAGTTTCCTCCTTCTGCTGTAGAGTTTCTTTATGGTTGGGGACCACCAGATTGGCTTCCTTTTTTTGGAGGAGTTCATCTTGGTTCTATTGGCTATGGCAAGATCCATGCATTTATGTACATGCTCGTACAGTGCATTGGTGTATGATTCGGCGGTCATGCAACTATTCTCCATTTGCATGGGTGCCATGAAGTTATTGATCCATAAGACAGCCCCTGCAAGTATGGCAACTGCACAGCTCCAAAAAGACTTTATAGCAGTGGAAAACATGACAGCCAGACAAAACAGACCGGTTTCAGCTGTAAAAATTACAAAGCCTTCTTTAATGCAGTAAAGACATATTCACTTGTTCTCCTTTTTATAGGTTACCACTAGATGAGGCTCCAAATTAGTAATTCATTCATTAATTGACCATACTAATTAAAGGCATTCATTAAGCCCTGGTGAAAACAATGCCCCAGTTTGATGATCCATTTCTTCTCTTTATTGTTTAAAATCTGATGCCAACCTGATTTGTTTGTTCTCTGTCCAATAATTCTGTCTATCACAGTGAAAGTTGTTGTGTGCTCCAGTATGTTTGTATAAAGCATTCATAAGCTTTTTGTGTCTGATGTCACTTAGATGTTCAGAAATTCTGAATTTTAAAGGCATAGATGTTGGTCCCACATAGAATGCAGAGCAGGTGCAGGTAACCAAATAAATCACCCAGTCCATCTGACAGTTTGCAAAAAAGAAAAAATCAAATATTCATCACCCTTCTGCAGTGAGTGCAATGGCCACAGGGAAAAACATCCTTTAAGTTGGTCCCCCAGAAGAGTGGTTTGTATAGAGAGTCACCTTTACTTCTCCAACCATGTTTATAATGATTCAAGAATGAACCCAAATTTTTGCCTCTCCTAAAAGAAAAATGATATCAGTCACCCAAAATGTTGCATAATTTGGTGTCTTGTAAGAGTATGTTCCAATGTCTGTGGACACTATTACGTAGGACATCAGTGTTCCTTCCTTACATAGTGAGCAGTTGGATGGTTGAGTCTTTATCCATGGTCTTATCTCTGTATGTTAAGAGATCCTGCCTGTCACGATTGGCCACCCAGTGTCTGGCCCGATAGATGTTCCCCATTTTGTAGCCCCTATTCCTGAATCTAGTGGTAAGGTCTTCTTGATATACCTGATAAATAGCATCACTTGAACATATTTGTTTCATACGCAAAAATTATTTATTAATTACTAGTTTGGAGCCTCATCTAGTGCTGGCCTATAAAAAGGAGAACAAATGAATATGTCTTTACTGCACTGACGAAGGCTTTGTAATTTTTACAGCCAAAACCAGTCTGTTTTGTCTCTTTTTTAGTATGCTTTTGAGCTAATAAATGGTTTATGCTGCAGTCTGCTGGCTCTCGTGTTTTCTACTACTAGAAGGTCTTTTTGGAGCTGTGGAGTTGCCGTACTTGCAGGGGCTGTCTTATCTATGGACCCATTCCTTTCCTTCCCCTGCTGTTGGTCTGTGGCATGCTGTGCATCAGGCACAACTTATACCTGAAGAGGCTTTATTATGGTTATACCACTATTTGAGGCTCAATGTTTTTGGTTTATCCCTTCCAGTTTTGATTTTGGATGCCATTTCAACTAAATCATCTTTTGGGTGATTACAAAGAATGCTATATGCCTTCCTTTATGATTTATAACTGTATTGTGGTTACCTCGACATCGGATGCTGTTTAAACAAGGGCTGCAACAAGTCTCTCAAACATTAAAAGTAATTCAGCATTTTTACAGCACCCAGTCTACATATGAACATCTACTTATTCAAAGGGCTTCCTGTGGATCACACTGGTCATCTGAACAATAACTTTGGCAGCCAATAAAAGGTGGGTTCAATAATATCAAGGAATCCACTCTTGATTTCATATATTTTTGTAAACAGTTTAAAGTGTTCAGGACTCACAGAAGCATTGGGTGCCATTTTTCAAATCAGTTTATGCTCATTTGGGGTGTGTATTAAAGGAATTTGGTACTTCTACAACTATAACTGTACATGTAGCATCCATTATTTATTTTTTGGGCATACAAATGGCTTGATGTCTGAACAGTATGCATTAGAAATAACACAGCTTTACTACTTAAAGCCGCCTTGAAAATCTACATAAGGTGGGTTCATTTATATCAGGGAATCCACTCTAATTTCACTTTTTTGTTTATTAAGCTGTTTCAAACTATTCTGAAGTCTTGAAAAGCATTGGGCGCCATTTCATGGACTAGTATTTGCTCATTTGAGGCTTGTGTTCGGGACTTTTGTATAATTTTAGTGTATAGCTAACATACTATATTGGTAACCACTCTGATGCAAGATATACTTTGGAATAAAATTCTTGGGGAATGTGTTTTGTTTCAACTTTGCAAAATATACATGAATAAGTGAACATACCAGGGTCGAATGGTCGCCATTTTGTTGGCCTTGGTTATAGTTCATTTCTGGATACAGAAGAAACTTGTGTTCGGGACTTTTGTATAACTTTGGTGTATGGTTAACGCACTATGCTGGAACCACTTTTATGCAAGATATATTTTGGAATAAAACTCCTGGGGAATGTGTTTTGCTTTAACTTTGCGAAATATACTTGAATAAGTGAACATACCAGGGTCGAATGGTTGCCATTTTGTTGGAATTGGTTATAGTTCGTTTTTGCGTACAGGAGGAATATTGGGGACCTAATTACGAATAATCAAGGGTCAAATCAGCAGCGTACTGTTGCCAACATTGTATTGGGATTGGATTTACAGTCTAAGAAGTTTAAACTTGTTTTATGAGGCTGAAGCATGCAATCTATCTCATTTTCAGCTATGGACATTCAGTAAATAATGATTCTCATTCACAGACCTGTTTTTGTGCTAAACACAGTATATATTTTTATTTTTGGGATAATGTTTTCTTATTCTATGCATCAAACTGGATTGTATTAGTTTATATGATCAATGTGGATTAATCTAACAGCTGTAGGGACAATTTTGATTGTATGAATATATTTTTGACAGGACTATAATACTTGTATAACAAGCAGTGGCCTACTGCTCATGACAGGATTTACAACATATTCATAGCAATATTTTGACTTATTGCTATACATGTTATTTAATAACTCCAACATTACTGGACTTTGGGACTGCAGATTTGTGAACCTGCAGTATTGGGTTATAAATGTTACACCATTTGGAAACCACTTTTCTCTGTGTACTTTATATAATTATTTTTTCAAGATTGATGCTTATGAGGCTACACCCAATAGTACATTTGTACATTATTTTGGGAAGTTCTTTATATATTACAACAGGATTCCCCTATTGGGTTTTGACCCAACCTCTGAGACCTTGTCTCTAAAAACCAAAAAATAAAAACAAATTTTTTCCATATCACAAACGTGCTATACGAAAGGGTAAAAATCCTTGGCAGGAAGTATATTCACATTGGTGGGGCCAATTTTATTATTATTACTAATAGCTATCTAACATTTGGAAGTTGGACATATGACTATTATTTTCAGCCTTTCTTGATCCATGGCTGGATTTCAATTGGATGGCAACTATTATTAATGAACGGCAAAGGCCATTATAGTTCATGATTTTGAATATGGTGGAGATTATGGATATACAAACTATGGGCTTAGCACTGCTTAAGAATAAAGGCCAATGACCTTTAGAGTGATTCAATAGCAGGGACTAATATTGTCCTAAGTAAGTCTCTATTGTTAGATATTTATATGGACACTTTATAACTACAGAGTTTTTGATTGGAGTTGTTGAGACTTAGCACTGCCTAAATATGCACACTGAGTAGCAGGGGCTGATACTGTCTACACTCGAGCATCTCTTATTGGATTGGTAGATGAATATAGCATTGCTGTAAGGTTTGCCTTTTTGATTCTTTGTATAATTTTGAAATATTAGTATATGACTTTATCTTGACCACTGGATCAAGTTTATGCTTTTTGATTACTCCAACTGGGGCATTCATATTTCCAACACCTGGTGTTAGTATAGGGGACAAACAGCATTTATTTAGTGCTAATTATTAACCACCAATGGATCTTACTAACCTGCTACAGGGTTATCCTCAGACAGGGACGATTTGGCCATATTTTGCCTTGGTAATACAGTCAATCAAAATGGGCCAGAGGATTTGGTTCTGGAAAATACATGTGAAACAAAGTTTCTCAAACTAAATAAGAGTATGAGGTCCCTTCGGACCAACGTATGGCATTCCAACCTTTTCAAAGGCATACTTAACTAAGGGCATTTCATCACGGGGGCTGAGGGTATATATACAGCCATTGGTTCCAAATATTTCATCACGGGGGCTGAGGGTATATATACAGCCATTGGTTCCAAATATTAACACCCTCCTGACAGAACAATGGGCTGGGGCTCAACAAAGAGTTTCCATGAGTTTTGTGGAAATCTTAGCCTCTCATTATGAGAGAACCAATGATAAAGATATATTAGAAATCACACAAATGTCTGCGGACATTCAGAAATTTGAAGGCTAGGAATCCTACAACACCTGTCTTGGGAAATTCAGTCAGGATCTGCTAACCCTGGAGCAGCAATTGAAAGAAAAATGAAAAAGTTCCATAGGGATCTAACTGACTGTGAGGGTGAGCATCCTTTTTCCAGTAATAAGCGCATCAGGTTTGAGCAAACACATAAGAAGGTGGTTAAAATGAAAAGACCAAGGTCCATTCTAAAGAAGACGTCCTCATCCAGTTATGATACTTCTGGTGAGGAATCCTCATCAGGTTTAGAGTCTGATATACAGCATGCCCCAGATTCTCCAGTCTCTAAATGAAGCAATACACTGATCCCTTTAGGAGAAGGCAAAGGAGGGGGGGCAAGAAACATCACAAAGTTGGACAACATGGAAGGATTGTTGAAACTGATGGTACAGAAATAGAACATAATAATGTATTGAATATTCCATTCACTCCTTTGTCACCCACCCAAGTAAAAATTTTGAGTAAGGGTCTTAATTGCATACCTGGCTTTTGTGTGTCTGAAGATACATTTGCACAAGATATTACCTTATTTTGTAGATTACTTAACCTGAGATTATTTTTTCAAACAGCACCTAATCCTGAATCGCAGGATGGATTCAGATATCACAAATCTAATTTTATGCCACCAATGCATCATAATGTGTTAATGCTTCAGAATTGCATTCTCAAAGATCTAAATTTCAACTTTAGGGAGTTCCGAGCCAAATCGAACAATCTCTCAAAGACGAACATGGATGCCATCCATGAACTTGAAACAAACCATGATTTGGCAATATTGTCTGCAGATAAGGGTGGGGCAGTAGTGGTACAGGATTGGATCCAATACAACACAGAAGCCATAAGACAGCTAATTGATAGTTGTTACTACACCCATATGACATTGGACCCAACTCCTGGTTTCAAGAAACAAATTAACCAGTTTTTGTCATCAGCCAAGAACAAGGGAATCATTACGGACAACACATTACATCACCTCACAGTGCCTGACCCTTCCAGCAAATACATATATTTCCTACCCAAAATACACAAGAATTTGAAAATCCACCTGGTAGACCAATAGTTTCAGGTAGGAGCTCCATCACGGAACCATTATCCCAGTTTTTGACACAGGATCTCAAGTCACTTCTCAAATGGGTTAGGGCCTGTATCCAAGACATAACAGAATTCCTTAAAGGTATCTCAGAGATGCAGCTTGAGCCAGAGTGGTTGCTTTGCACCCTAGATGTTTCTGTATTGTGCACCAACATTCCTCACTGGGCGGGGCTGGAAGCACTAGAATACTGGTTATACAAGTCAGAGTTGTACCAACTGGGTTTCAACACTTTTCAACTTTGCCTTGCCGAACACGTTCTTACCAAGAATGTGTTCTACTACCAGAACAATTGCTACTTACAAATACAAGGCAGTGCTATGGGAGCTTCATTTGCTCCTATATATGCTGATTTATTTATGGCCCACATTGAGGAACAGCTCATCTATGACAATTTACATAACATCTATCTAGATGAGACTGATATTTGGAGAGGATACTTGGATGACTGCTAGCTAGTATAGAGATCGGACCCAGATTATCTTATGGAGTTTGTTGGATAGTAAAATGACAACAAATGGGGTATACATTTTACTGTTACCTATGATATTAACATTATTAATTTTTTGGATGTTTTAGTTATTAGGAATAATGCTCATACCTTAACATCAGAAGTGCATCGTAAATATCCCCAATATAACTCTCTTCTCCATGCTACCAGCTTTCACCTTCCACATATATGCAGAAACATCCCAAAAATCACAATTTTTTGTATGAAACTAATATGTTCAAGTGATGCTACTTATCAGGTAAATCAAGAAGACCTTACCACTAGATTCAGGAATAGGGGCTACAAAATGGGGAACATCTATTCAGGCCAGACACTGGGTGGCCAATCGTGACAGGCAGGATCTCTTAACATACAGAGATAAGACCATGGATAAAGACACAACCATCTGACTGGTCACTATGTAAGGAAGGAACACTGATGTCCTACTTAATAGTGTCCACAGACATTGGAACATACTCTTTGCAGACACCAAATTCTGCGACATTTTGGATGACAGATGTCATTTCTCTTTTAGGAGAGGCAAAAATTTGTGTTCATTCTTGAATCATTATAAATATGGTTGGAGAAGTAAGGGTGACTCTATACAAACCACTCTTGTGGGGGACCAACGTAAGGGATGTTTTTCACTGTGGCCATTACACTCACTGCAGAAGGGTGATGAAGACATGCCAGTTCATCAGCAAAAATACTGAGCAAATATTTGATATTTTCTTTTTTGCAAACTGTCAGACGGACTGGGTGATTTATTTGGTTACCTGTACCTGCTCTGCATTTTATGTGGGACAAACATCTAGGCCTTTAAAATTTAGAATTTCTGAACATCTAAGTGACATCAGACACAAGAAGCTCACAAATGCTTTATACAAACACATGGGGGCACATAACAATGCATCTTTTACTTTCACTGTGATGGACAGAATTATTGGACAGAGAACAAACAAATCAATTTGACATCAGATTTTAAACAATAAAGAGAAGAAATAGATCATCAAACTGGGAGCATTGCTTTCACCAGGGCTTGATGAATGCCTTTAAGTGGTATGGTCAATTAGTGAATTAATTACTAATTTGGAGCCTCATCTAGTGGTAACCTATAAAAAGGAGAACAAGTGAATATGTCTTTACTACACTACAGAAGGCTTTGTAATTTTCACAGCCAAAACCGGTCTGTTTTGTCTCTTTTTTTATTATGCTTTTGAGCGAATAAATATTTTGTGCTACAGTCTGCTGGCTGTCATGTTTTCTACTGCCGTGAAATTAGCCACCTCTGTTTTTAGGAACCCAAAGTTAGCTTTGGAGAAGTTTTTCATGGTGGTTACCTTTGCGGGGGTGGGGTGAGTGGGAGGGATGTAGATTTCCAAGGTGATTAGTTTGTAGTTGAATCTAACCAGGGAGAAGCTGACTATTGGTGTAGAGCAATAGTCACCCATGTTAGTAATGACCAGGTCAAGGATGTTGCTACCTCTAGTGGGGGTAAGAACGAGGTGGTCCAGGGCACTGGAATTAATGCACTCCAAGAAACATTGGGCAAGTGTATTGGCACATGAGTAGTTTTCCCGGTTAATGGAGGGGTAGTTGAAGTTGCCTAGTAAGAGAGTGTTAGGTTGGATCCTATTATTCTTCAGGGTGCTTAGGAACATGGAGTGTGAGTCTTGGGATATAGTTGGGGACCTATAGCAGGCTATGACCTGAACTGATGTCTTACCCAATGTTAGCTGCACCTGAAATATCTCTGATGCATTATGTTGGGCTACCAGTCTGGAGGTGTGCGCATCCTTTATGAATATGGAAACACCACTGCCTTTGGAGCTTCGGTCCAAGTTCTGGGGCCGAAAGGTGTGGAATGAATTATAACCTGGTAGTGCAGGGGTGTTTTCTGCTGCCTTGAACCAGGTCTCTGTTACAGCACAAATGTCAATGTTCTCCATTTCAAGGAGTGCTTCGAGTGAGTGTATTTTGAGATTTAGACGTTTAATGTTAAGTAGCATGACCCTCAGATTGAATTTGTTTGTAGCTGTCACGGTGATAATTTGATCTATGGAATACCACCTAAAAAGGCACTATAGGGAGGGCAAGAGCATTGGCTAGTATCCAGAATCCCAGGGGTGACATATGCAGGCCATCTCTGGCAAAGCATCAAGGTCTGTTAATCATGTCATCCCAGGCATACAGATACTGGATTCCCTTAGAATCACACCAGAAACTTAACCAATTGTTGAAATTAATAATTTTCTGCTTGTGCTGTGGTATCATTCGGGGTGATGGTAGGATGCTGCTCAGGGCTAGGGTCATACCCGCCTGGGCTACATAATCCGAGAGCTCCTCCATGTCTCCTTTCATGTAGCCCAGGGAGGTACGTCTCAGATCATTCACACCCACATGTACAATGACAGAGTCATATTTGTACCTGGTGTTGAGGGGACCTGAGTGCGTGCGTTATGTGTCAGATCCTGGCACCTGATAGGCAGCTGACTGTTACTTACTCCTTATTCAACCTAGTGAGTGGAACATCAATGTGCCTCACTATCGAGTCACCTATGACTAGTGTGTTGGGCCTGCTGTTTTGCCTTAGGGGCTTTGGTTGAGTGGCACACTGTTTAGGAGAGTTGTGTGTCTCATGATTAGTCTTGTGTTGTGGTGGTCGAGTGCGTTTCTGCCTTGGAGGTCTCTTCTGCTTGGGTAGATTTTTATTGAGAGCCTCCATGAAGGTGGGTGTGTGGTTTGTGTTTTATGTAAAGGCAGTGCTGATGTGTGTTCTGGAGGGCTGTGTGTTCCATGTGGTGTGGTGCAAGTGTTGACCTTCTCTTGAGCAGCTATTCCGGTCTTGGCTGGAGAATGCATGACTTCCAGTTTGTATATAAGTGCATCTCTAGCAAGTCTGAGTGCTGGGAGTTAAGAGAAGGGGGTTGTCGGTGTACATGAAGCAGTTGCTACATTGCCTCAGGATGCCCAAGTTCATCAGGTTAATAGGAGAAAGCACAGGGAACTGAGCTTTAGACATGCCTGGAGGGGTGGGCATTGATAAGAAGTACTGGATCTGTTTCCTTGTAGAACGTTTAGTGCTGGTAGCACTTTTGTGTGCTACTATAATTGCTACAAGAAGTCTGGTAAATTGCTATACTAATATGCTAGTATAAGTGCAGGAGAGGAGAGAACTAGTAGATCCAAGGGAAAATTGAAGAGCAGACTTTGGCACCGCTCAGAAGCTTACAACAGTCCTGGATACAGCAAGTATGTATTCTGGACTAGACTAGTTACAGGAAAGGCAGAAAACAAGTGTAAACACGGGCTTTTAAGTCAGAAAGTTGAGAGAGAGATTTAAAAACTGCCCAAACGGCCAATAAATGCAACTTCTGAGCCAGAAACCACTCCTCTTGTGGTAGATAAGCTAGAAGGCTTCCCTCCAACAAAGAAAGGCTTGGGGGGCTCAGAAGCTTACAAACAGTCCTGGATACAGCAAATCTGGATCTGGACTAGACATGTTACAGGAAAGGGGGGAAACAAGTGCGAATGCAGGCTTTTAAATCAAAAAGTTGAGAGAGATGGAAAAACTGTTCAAACGGCCAAAAACTACAATTTCTGGGCCAGAAACTACTCTGTGTGTGGTAGATAGGTTACCTAGTGCTAACCTGATAAGCTAGAAGGCTTCCCTCCAACACAGAAAGGCTTGGGGGGCTCAGAAGCTTACAAACAGTCCTAGATACAACAAATCTGTATCTGGACTAGATTAGTTACAGAAAAGGGGGGGGGGGGAACTAGTGCAAATGCAGGCTTTTAAATCGGAAGTTGACAGAGATTGAAAAAAATGCCCAAATGGCCAATAACTACAATTTCTGGGCCAGAAACCACTCCTTATGTGGTGGATATGTTACCTACTGCTTACCGCAGCCACTGATAACCTAGAAGGCTTCCCTCCAACACAGAAAGGATTGGGGAGCTCAGCAGCTTACAAACAGTCCAGGATACAGCAAATCTGTATCTGGACTAGACTAGTTACAGGAAAGGCAGGAAACAAGCTTAAAATTTTCTTTTTTTTTTTTTTTTAGTAAATTGGAAAAGAAGAAAGCAGGAACAGAAGATAATTCAAGGTTAAGAACCTGAGTGAGTTGGCCTTCTTAAATGTTCTCTCTGTAATAGGTAGAAGATCACTGGCTACTCTGATGTGACCTATGGCTTGTTTTTTGAGCCATGAAAAAAAGTCCTATTAGACATCCTGTTTCTTTACAAAACCAGTAGCTCTACAAATACCCACATTTGGGTGCTAAATCTACATCAACAAATCAACTAGACTTACTGGAAGGATCCCAGCCTATGTAATGTTAGCAGTATTGCCCAAACAATGTACTACCCTGGCTACCTTTAAGGTTTAATAATCCTCAATGGCTCAAAGCGCTCAGTCAGTGGATGTATTAAATTTTGTTTTATCTGGTGGATTATTAAACCTGTTTTTTACTCTATTGGACTTTTCGTTTTGCATTTGTGCATCACATATTGGAATTGAGAAGACAGCCTTTATTGTCACCGGAGCTGTATTGTTTTTTGTTAGTTTTCAGTTTTGTGCACTTGGTTACTAATGGATGAAATCAGCTAAACCCAACACTTCAAACCAGTGTGCATCCTTTATTGGTGCTTGTTTTATCTTCTATGGTGAGCACAGACTAGAGATTATACCAAGTGCATGGCTGGAATATGGGAATGATGACTAACAACTTACTGACACTGAAAGGCCAACTATTTGCTGATGTGAAATCTTATCATCTGCAGAACATTTCAAAACTTTAGCACTTGATTTCAGCCTTTGGTCTTGGAATAATGATTCCTGGACTGATTCCTTCCCACTTAGACTCATGTCACTTGCCTCCAGTGGATCCAGAATTCTATAGTCATCTAACTTCTTACACCAGCCTATACTGTGAGATCTTCACTAGCTATTATAGGTTCATGGGTAAGTACTAGGTTAGCTGCCCTTGTAGGCCATTTAAAGCCTAGACTAGTTCCATTTTTGTGCTCAAATTAACCTACCCTATTTGATTAGAGACTGGCCTTACCCATTCTTTTGTTACCTTTTTAAAAATCTTCTTTTTAACCTATCATGACATTCATGGTCTTGTTTCTATCTATTTCCAAAAGCTCATGTTTTCTTAGATTACTGTCATGTAGATCAGATCATCAGGTAAGGAGCTGCCGGTCATTTCCAGGGCTCAGTATAAGATGTCAGATATGCATTCACTTGCCTGCCAAGAGTCTATCTTGTGGAATTTACTACCTTTCCTGATTCAGGCATGATAGACTGAGTCTTTTGTTTGGGGATCCTTTAAATTTCACATTTTAGGAGAGTATATCAATCTGCACAAGAAGACATTATATTATCTACAATTTCTATTTAGTTTTACTCAACTAAAATCTAGAATGTGATTTTATTCTTTTTGCCTATATTATTAAATGTAATTTCTATATTTGTTAGGTGCTTAGATTTAAGCACCTTAATCAATAAAGATTAACAATTCAAATAAATGATTCTGCAGTGGCACTCAGCCATCAGGTGGATATGGACATCATTAGTAATCATATTTATGACTAAGTCAGTCCAGTAGAATAACCTGTCCTCATATTTTTGCACTGGCTTGCATCGGCACCTGGTTTACAGCCTTGCTAAGAACCACTAGGGACAAAATCTGAAAAAAAATATATATTAATTTATTTATCTTGCCATGAAGTTTTAAAATTCAAATCTACCAACTATACAACAGCTACTTATAACTAGCTTTATTTTTTTCTTATCCCTGAATGCCTCCTGCAAGGCAGGCATGCTGATATTATCTTGTTTTCTTGGAAATCTACTTTTTGCCTGTTATGTACTGTGAGGGCACAGTTTATGAAATCGCAATGCCCTAGTAAGTCCTTTCAGATCTTGATAGCATTCACTTAGGGAAATACTGTCAAATATGAGAATCCACAGTAAAACATGTCAGTGACATTTTTGGACTGTGACTTACATATTTATTTTCTACATATGTGTTACATCATATTTTAAAACTTCTTGCAAAAAAGATAGAGAAATACCTAAGATAGCATAGTTTTTTTAAGTGTTATTTTGTGAGTTTTAGATCCTGTCATCCTTCCATCTTCTTTACCTGTGTGTCAGTCAGCAGTGTGATGCAATAGTAAGAGAGATAAATTCCATAAGAAAGTGTAATGAGATTTCACTTTGTCCCAACATGCTGTCCACTGAGAATGATGATTAGGATAGAAACATGCAAAAGTACTAGGTTCATTCTTTAGGGAGGAAAATGCACTCTGGGGAAAGAAATTGATGCGTTTAGAGCATAAATGTACTTTAACTTTCTGAATCCTGTTAAATGTGTTACTATCTTTTTTTCACTATTACAATCTACATATAGTCTCTCAGAATATGTAATGCATTCACATTTCACTATGGAGTATGGTCACTAATAAGATGGTAATAGATTTCAGAAAGCACAAGACCTCAGTGCAGTTTTCTCTGCTGTAACAAGGGGGATGCAAGAATACCAATACCAATGCCAATGCTGTGCACATAGTGTGTGCCTACCATAACATTTCCATATAATGTGTGAATCTATGGTTTCCAAAATGTCAGAGCACCAATAAATCACACTGTATTTATGTACACAATAATAAACAACTACAGGAATGTCATAACTTATGACAATGATGCACCTACACTGGCTACTGTGATAAGAGTAATGCAAAACTGACTAAATGACTAGAATGCTATGTCTGATCATAACTGACGTGCACAGTATTGCCTATATTTGGTCACAACAATTCCACCATACTACTACACCATTTTGTGTTCTGAAAAACAACAGCTCAAAATGAACACTCAACTGCTCACTGAGAGATCCACTGGCCAGTTTAGGCCGAGAGAGAAACATGTGTCTTCACCCTGTACCTCACACCATACAAAGAATGGGAGGTTAGTCAGGAATCTGTCTAGAAGTTGTTCTGTTTGTACATAGGGCAAACTATTGTCAACAAGATGACAATAGTTATTATCATGTGAAGAACTGCTGAGCAATGTTAAAGAGGTTTTACACTGTAGAACTGTGAGTGACTCAGAAACGTTATTAGGCTGCAGCCCAGCATCTGCCCAAGCCATGTGGTTGGTAACTATTTTACAGGAGATCTCTCTATCCATGAGAAACACCTGTTCCACACTGACAACATAATTTCTTTGTACTGTATAAACAGCGTGTTTTATGTATTGTCTATATCACTTTTCTATGTTTGTTGTTTGAGGAGCTTTTCTCCCTGGGCCTCTGCTGAAAATGGACATGATTCTAGTTGGACTATCCCAGTCAACAAATGGAAAATAAATAAATAAACAAATACTGCAGATACAAACATTATAGGTAAAAAGAGAGGGGCTTGGGACAGATGTCTTTCTGAAAGATGTGTGAATATAGGACATTTATATTCACTCTACTAGTGACAATGGTTCACTTTCACATACACGCATCCTTGTGTACTGGTAGCCCCATTGGGCTACTGTGGTGACTCTATGATGACTATGACCTTATGTGGAACACGGAGCACACTCTGTTATTGTCATCATAGATACTGGTTAGGTGACTATGTGAAACACTGTATTGCTGCACTATAACTATCAAAAGGGATGGTCGGGTGACCACTGAGAATGGCTGCAGTGCCACAGTGTCATAGCATAATAGGTGTTGGTCAGCTGACTGTGCACCAGTAACTTTGCATTGTGGGAACACCAATACCTACTGCACTACAGTATTCACCTTTACTGTTCCTGTCACTGTGCAACACTGAACACAGAATTAATAACTACAAGCCTTCATAAATGTGAGTCCAGTCAGTTTGAATGCCCCTGTATATAAGCATTTGCTGTGCTCATGTTTTGGCACTTTCTGTGACAGGAATGTTTGCACCATGATTCAGTACTGCATTGGTCTATTATGTTGCTATTGACATGATCACAAATACTCATTTTTTTTTTCGATGCTGTTGTACATTATGGTATTAGATGCCTCAAGATGTATCTGGCCACTGCTTGATGGGATTCTTTTTTTTTCCTTTCATTTGAAATAACTTTATTAGAAGTCAACCCATGCAAATATACATTTAATGCACACATTATTGCTGTACTGCTTTTTTGCTGCACTGAATGTCAAGATCATAATATGCATTGCAGGCTGTTGGGTAAACAACATACAGGCAACTCTTTGATATTTGATGAGGTGTTTGAGAATGAGTTGGGAGACCTGAAGGAAAGGTTTTCAGAAAGAGGCTACACAAACTCTACCATTCAAGATATTCTGCTTGATGCTGTTAATATGAGGAGAGATATAGGTAAACCTTATTTCTCAAATTATGAAGCCTCCCAGTTGAATAATAATGTATGTAAGAAAGCCAATTTTCATACTTTTGTACGTGTACCCACTCACTATTCTAGTAATGTGAATCTTGTTACAGATGAAATTAAGAAGTATTGGTCTATTCTCACACAGAACCATGAGATTCGGAATATTGCTGGGGACAGACCCAATTTTCTCTTCAAAAAAGTCTTTGAAGACATTTTTGTGTTATTCTGGAGGGGAGAAAGGGATGAGCACTGTCAACGGCAGGAAAGGTACCTTTCTATGTTACAATTGCAATCATTGCAAATTTAATGTCTCTACTAATAGGTTTAGTCATCCTGATTTAGCCTCAGAATTTGTTTTTAACATTAGGGCTGACTGCAATAGTGTCAATGTAGTTTATTTGGCCATTTGCAATTCCTGTTTGCCTTTCTATGTTGGTAAGACAAGATGAACAGGAAGCTTAGATTTAGGATTAGAGAACATCTTTTGAAAATTAGGAATGGTGTCCAAACAAATGCTTTGGCCAAACATGTATGCAATACCAATATTTCACATTCTTTTAGGTTTCTTGTTATTGAGAGTGTGAATGAAAGAGAGAGAGGAGGTGATATTGTGAATTCCAATGAAACATCTGAAAGTAGGTGGATTATTACACTGAGGGCATATAAGGGGAAAGGGTTAAATGATAGAGTACCCCTTAAGCCCTTTTTGAAGAATCGACCTCTGTTTAAATGAGTTGCGGCTCAGTTGTTATGTCATAGACTGGATTACATAGCACAATTTTCTTATTTTTATTCATACATATTTTCTGTATTCTATGTGTGTTCAATATTGCATTTTCTATATTATTTTTTGTAGTACGTCTTTATGAGCTCATTAGCATTTGCTCGCACTGCTTTTTGCGGATTTTATTGGATAATTGATACTTTCCTGTGATTGGTGTTGATTTTATTATGCATCAGTATTTATTAATGCATGTTTTAGATGTGTTCTAGGGCTGATGAAAGCACTCACCTAATAAAACTTTTTATTTAAATTAGTGGTCTGTTGGATACTTTTCTCGAACATCGATTTAATGCCTTTTATTTTTCAATAAAGAAGTATCATTTTCTAAAAAAAGGTACAAGTGCTTGATTACTTTAGTCTCAAATGAGTTTTTTATGATTCATGACTTTTTATTCCCGATTATGAGGAATCTCTGACAGCAATTTTGTTATTGTTCATGAAGCACTAATTTTCTCTGTATTTTATCGCTTTCGTTTATGGCGGGGAGACTTGGGAAACTGTTGCACCTAATACGAATCTGATTATATATATATATATATATATATATATATATATATATATATATATATTAAATCTCTGAGTGTGTGTGTGTGGGGGGGGGGGGCTAGAATGACTGAGAAACCCTTAACATGATATGATGAGTAAAAAAACTGCATCAGTACTTGCATGGAAGAAGGTTATTCTGCTAGAAAAGGAGATCCTTAAATAACTACAGTGAGATGTCTGTGTTGCTTCCTGTTTTTAGGGGCACACGTGTAAAAAGTTGAATATAGAAGGACTAATCAACATTGCAAAACTAACAGGCTGTCCAGGCTACCATACGAATAGCATTAGAAGCTCAGCACTCATGATCCACGGGAGTTAGTACCACATAGTGGCTCAGCTAAGAGTCATCCATTGGCGCATTCCAAAGGAGACTGGAAATGAACATGTGCTGCCCAAACTGTATGGACTGGTAATCAAAGGACAGACAGAGTGTTAATGAGCTTTGCATCACTTTTGCAGCCACTTGTGTGCCATAATACAATGTGTGGCTCCAGGTTAAATCCCAAGTACTACAGCTAATCCACAATGCGGGTATATTGATGTGGTGAAAAAAAATGCTCTAAAGGGTGGCCTGACACTGAAAAACAAACTAAATATTTAACTTGTAGATAGTGTAAACCTTGATTCTAAATAATTGTCACTGTTGAAGTGACACCCCCAACCCCATGTGCAAACATGGGAAAGAGGGTTTGTGGATGGATTGATGGATATAAAACATCACATGCTGTGCAACACACTCCCACTGTTACATTTGGGAATGGCTTTTAGTTACATGGGATCACAGACATGTAGACCTTGCACACCCTATTATGGATAACGCATGCCTTAAAACAGAAGCTGCCCATCAAAGTGGTTCACATAGCATTGTGTACTTCATAGAAAACTATTATTATTAGACCAATGCCAGCTGAAGTAGATACTAACAGGCCACAGCTCACAAATGGAATTAAAACCTATGGCATAAAGCATTTTTGTTTGGCATCCAGTTTTCAGTGGATTGGCAATAAAGGTTTCTTAAATGTTAATAAAGGCAGGGAAAGTTATAACTTGGTATAAGAGGCCACTACAACATGATATGGATGACGTCTTGTATGAAGGAGTGACAAAAGTGCTAATTATGTTAGTAAAATGTTTTTGGATGATATGTGCTCTAGGTTATTTTTAGCTTTAACATTTAGTCTGGTCCAATGTACTAAAGTAACACTAGCTTCTCCCACTAATGCATTGTGAGATGACCACTGTACCGTAACTAAACTTGAAAGTGAATACTAAGGAATTAGAAGCATCCATCTTAAACTAAAACTATGCTGATGTCTCTTAAAGCACAACTCCCCCCTTCTTGGGATACACCCAAGAAGCATAGCTTGCATTTCTGGTTACCTAGGACTCTGCCCTCACAAATGAGATGTGTTCAAATGATGAACAATTGTTCAGTGTTGAGTTTTTGTATCATACATTTGTGAATTTAAACTTGACTTAAGCAGCACATTGTTTTATCCTGCTGACCCACAGTATCCATTTAAGGGATTATGGTTAGGGACTTCTGCATGTTTTCTGTCATACAGGAAAGTAGGCACTTTACCTGCTTGTGAAGTTACTCACATAAGTAAGACCATGAGACAATGACCTGAAACACTTACCTGTGCCACAGTAAAATGACTGTGGTCAGTACAGTGCATGTTAACCTCCTGGACAGCTTGCTCATAGGCCCCACATCAATCTTTCTGGATTGTTTTTGCTATACAAGTCTGTGAGAGAAGTAACTACTGGCCTGCGGTAAGGAACAAACTTTCTGTAATACTTTGATGTTCTAACCAAGAAATGTACTGCTCATTTGCTGGTTGCAGTAGACCATGTCAGACTAGCCTAAACATTAAAATAGTCTGACCTCACTCTGCCACCAACTACATGCCCAAGAAAATATACCTTCATAGTTTTTAACCAGCACTTTTTTTATCCTTGACTCTGCTCAGCAGCTTTTTTGCAACTCAGACAAGTTCTTGCCATGTGTGACTGTAGTTAATGTCCTTCACAGGAGCTAAGGCAAGTCTGCATTCACCTGTCAGGATGTCTACAGCTAGGCTTTGGAAGTTAGTGCTAAAATGACACACGCCATCCTGTTTATTGTGTATTAGTCCACGCCATCTTCCTACGTCTTATACACCCTTTGCATAAACAATGGCTTCCTCTTATTACAACATAGGTATTCGGGATGCATTTTAGAACGTCAGCTGTAGTGCAGGGTGCAGTCAGAAATATATCATTTACATGCCATATCCCTTCTTAAACTTTTGTTCAAGGAAATATGCTAAAATTTAAATTAAAAAATACTCTTGCATATTTACAAGTAATAAAATGGTATTATTAGACCATGATAAGTACAAAAATTACACAGGTTTCCCTAGAAAAACATAAATCAAAATGGACGATTCACAACTGTTATTACTGTTAGTTTGGTAAACATGTTTTTTTGTATTTCTTGTATATTCCACTATCACTGTACTCAGAGCTGGGATTGAAATGGGTTTTTTTGCAATCAGTCCACTACTCTGGTTAACAAACTTCCAAAAATAAAATAAAAAGCCAGTGAACTTCAACTCATGGAACTCAGAAACATAAACAGCACTGGGAATATACTATCCAAACAAAATAAATAGTCAAAGACAAAAATTAAGTCCTTGAATTATTCTCGGTCTACTGTACATGCAAAATGTGTTTTGCTCTAAACCCAAGGGCGCACACCCCATCAAACTTTACAGGCAAAGAAACAATAAAGTACAGGGAAAAATTAAACAAAGTACATTAAAGGAAAATCACATTCTAGCTGACATGCTCAAACACTTAATGAGTAAAGACATTAGGCTTCAATGAGAGGTGGAGAAACCAGGTGTACATGTATCCAATTAGCACTGCCAGAGTGAAGAACTTGCGCAGTACCTAACCAGTGTGTGCATGGAAAGGTTGCTGTGGAGGGGCACATTATTAATCTAACAGTACTAGAAGGGTATCAACCCTCCATTAGCTCTATGATTCTAAAAGGGTAAAAACCCTCCACTACGATTCTAGAAGGGCATCAACCCTCCATTAGCGCCAAGATTCTAGAAGGGCATTAACCCTCCATTAGTGCTAGAATTGCAAATGTTGGGCTTTAGGAATACTGCAAATCATCCCTGAAACTTTTAAAGGGCTAGTGCAGTGCAAGTTGTGAGGAATATAGTGTAGTACAAAAGATCCTTGTCTGCAACAATAGACATACAAAACTGATTTATGATTATTCTACATTGGAAAGATATACATAATCAATACATTAGCAGAACTCTCCTGTGTAGTACATGGAGAAGTAGGGCAGCAGTCACCCATGGGGATAAAGGAACACCAGCTTTCAAGCTTAGAAAAATTGGATATTTCATATGGATTTTAAACTGCGTGGCATTCTTTTGGAGGTAATTTGACTTGCACATTTATCATAGGATCACAGGAGGCTACTAAGCTAATGGCCCTGGAGGCCTTACAAGTCTAGCCAAGAGTTTATCCGCAAAAAAGAAACCTCAGTCAGCACCTGTCACCACGGTCAATGAGGGACAAAGGTAGAACCCCTGGGAAAAATTTGTCATTTCCCATCCACACATCAAGGTTGCACTTGAAGAGGGTCAGCGAGGTACTCTGACATACATGGGAGGTCTGTTCCAGAAATGGGGCAGCCTCTGGGAGACAAACCTGTCTCTCAAGCAGATTTTGTTGATGTCGCATATTAGATTTAGGCCTATTGAGTGAGTAATGCGTGAGGAGTTAGAATTAAGGATATGGAGCATCTCTAGTAGGGCAAGGTCCGATGTTGCCTTGTAGGCGAGACACAGATCACCTCTGAGCAATCTGTATGATGCCGAGTAAAGTGATAGTGATTTGAGCCTGTTCTCATAGGACAGGTGTTGGAGATCATGGATTCTCTTTGTGAGATATTTCTCTGGCCTTTCCAGTTGGTGCAGGTGTTTGGAGAGGTACATACCAAATGGGGCGTTATACTAAATTATAGGTCTAATGAGGGAGGGGTACAGAGAGGCAATAACCTTTTTTCTGGATGCAATCCCGTTGCTTATGAGATGAACCAAGTAAAAGGCTTTTCTGACCACTGCCGTCACATGATGGTTGAATGTGAGATTGTTGTCAACCTGAGTACCCAGATCTCTCACCACAGGTTGTGTGCTTAGGGGGTTGCAGATGATGTGGTAATCAGCAGGGGCCTTGTTTTTGGTGAATGGTATGATAATACATGTTTTTGCATTTAACTTAAGACCATGACTTTGGCACCAGTTACTTGTAGCTGTGCGACTCTCTTGCAGTATGTTAACATAATTTGGAGAGTCAATGACAGTACCCAACTTACAGTTATCCACAAATGTGGTCAGCCATAGGCCCTTTGTCTTTGACTGGACCTCTGAGAAGTAGATGCCAAACAGTAGGGGTCCCAGAACAGATCCCTGGGAAAAAAAACTTTGCTAGAATCTCCCTGTGTTCTGACCGAGTGTGCTTCTCAGCTGATAAGTATATATTTTGGCACTTTTTAACTGTTCAGAGGTGAATAAAACAATTTAATTCAGTTCAGAATACATTCTGATTAAACTGCATTTGCTTTAATACTGCTACACACTCAAGTGTGCTAGCTTGCACTGCACTTGAATTGTTGTTAGTGCTGTTTTCACTGCTTTTCTGTAAAAAAAAAAAAATCTAAATTCTAAGCTTGTTTTCTGCTTTTCTTTTAACTAGTCTAATCCAGATACAGATTTGCTGTATCCAGGACTGTTTGTAAGCTTCTGAGCTCCCCAAGCCTTTCTGTGTTGGAGGGAAGCCTTCTAGCTTATCAGTAATAGTGCTAAGCACTAGGTAGCCTATCTACCACAAGAGGAGTGATTTCTGGCCCAGAACTTGTAGTATATTGGCCTTTTGGACAGTTTTTCCATCTCTTTTAACTTTCTGGTTTAAAAGCCCGCGTTTGTGCTTTTCTCGCCTTTCCTGTAACTAGTCTAGTCCAGACACAGATTTGTTGTATCTAGGACTGTATGTAAGCTTCTGAGCCCACCAAGCCTTTCTGTGTTGAAGGGAAGCCTTCTAGCTTATCAGTGAGAGTGGTAAGAACTAGGTAGCCTATTTACCACAAGAGTGGTTTCTGGCCCAGAAATTGTAGTTTATTGGCCGTTTGGGCAATAGTTCCATCTCTTTCAACTTTCTGGTTTAAAAGCCCATGTTTGCGCTTGTTTCCCACCTTTCCTGCAACTAGTCTAGTCCAGATACAGATTTGCTGTACCCAGGACTGTTTGTAAACTTCTGAGTGGTGCCAAAGTCTGCTCTTCAATCTACTAGTTCTATCCTCTCCTGCACTTTTACTAGCTTATTAGTCTAGCACTTTACCAGACTTCTTGTAGCAATTATTGTAGCACACAAAAGTGCTACCAGCACTAAACATTCTACAAGGAAATGGCTCCAGTAATTATTATTAATGCTCACCCCTCAAGGCATGTCTAAAGATCGGTTCCCTGTGCTTTCTCCTGTTAACCTGGTGAACTTGTGCATCCTGAGGCAATGTAGCAACGGACTCATGTACACCGACAACCCTCTCCTCTTACCTCCCAACACTCAGACTTGCTAGAGATGCACTTATATAGCCAAACTGGAAGCCATGCACTCTCCAGCCAAGACCAGAATAGCTGGTCAAGAAGAGAAGGTAAACACTTGCATCTTACCACGTGGAACACATAGCCCTCCAGAGCACACACCAGCACTGTCTTCATATAAAAACACAAACCGCACACCCACCTTTGCAGAGGCTCTCAATAAAAATCTACCCAAACAGCAGAGACCGCCAAGGCAGAAATGCACTCGACCACCACAATACAACACTAATCACGAGACACATAACTCTCCTAAACAGCATGCCACTCAACCAAAGCCCCTAAGACAAAGCAGCATGCCCAACACACTAGTCATAGGTGATTCAATAGTGAGGCACACTGCTGTCCCACTCACTAGGTCAAATAAGGAGAAAGTAAGTCAGCTGCCTGTCAGGCGCCAGGATCCACCACATAACGGACGCACTCAGGTCCCTCAACAACAGGTACAAATATGACTCTGTCATTGTACATATGGGTGTGAATGACCTGAGACATACCTCCCTGGACTACATGGAGAGAGACATGGAGGAGCTCTCTGATTCTGTAGCCCAGGTGGGTATGACCCTAGCCCTGAGCAGCATCCTACCATCATCCAGAATTATACCACAGTACAAGCAGAAAATGATTGATTTCAACAATTGGCTAAATTTCTGGTGTCATTCTAAGGGGAACCAGTATTTGTATGCCTGGGTGACATGACTGACAGACCTCGATGCTTTGCTAGAGATATCCTGCACATGTCAACCCTGGGCTTCCAGATACTGGCCAAGGCTCTTGCCAACCCTATAGTGCTTTTTTTATGTGGTGTTCCAAAGACCAAATTAGCACCATAACAGCTACAAACAAATGCAATCTGAGGGTCATGCTGCTCAATGCTAGAAGTCTAAATCTCAAAATGCACTTGCTCGAAGCATTCCATGTGCCATAACAGAGACTTGTTTCAAGGCAGCGGAAAGCACCCCTGCACTACCAGGCTATAATTAATTCCACACCTTTCGGTACCAGAACTAGGACCGTAGCTCCAAAGGCAGTGATGTTTCCATATTCATAAAGGATGCACACACCTCCAGACTAGTAGCCTAACATAATGCATCTGAGATACTTTAGGTGCAGATAACATTGGGTAAGATAGCGTTTCAGGTTGTAGCCTGCTATAGGTCCACAACCATGTCCCAAGACTCACACTCCACATTGGGTAAGATAGCATTTCAGGTTGTAGCCTGCTATAGGTCCACAACCATGTCTCAAGACTCACACTCCACGTTCTTAAGCAAACTGGAGAATATTAGGGTCCAATCTAACATTCTCATACTGGGCGACTTATCTACCCCTCCATTAACTGGGAAAACTACTCATGTACCAATACACTTGCCCAACGTTTCCTGGAGTTCATTAATTCCAATGCCCTGGACCAGTTCGTTCTTACCCCCATTAGAGGTAGCAACATCCTTGACCTGGTCATTATTAACATAGTCGACCGTTGCATTACACCAATAGTCAGCTCCTTCCTGGTTAGATCTGACCACAAACTAATCACCTTGGAAATCCACATCCCCTCAACTCCGCAAAGGTAACCACCATGAAAAACTTCTCCAAAACTAACTTTGGGCTCCTAAAAACAGAGGTGGCTAACTTCATGGCACCCATGCAATTGGAGATCAGTTGTATGACCACTGAATCATATACCAATGCACTGTATGAACTTGTACACAAATGCATGGATCTCGCCATACCCAACAGAACCAATACGCTTTCCTCCACAAAAAAGGAAGACAATCTGGTGGTCTACTGCCATAAACAAACTCTACAACAGGAGGAGGAAACTGATGTGGAATAAGGTGAAGTCCCAAGACTGGAAAAACTCCCTTATCAGCCTCAACAAAAAGTTGAGATCCCTCATCAAATCTTCTAAAGTTAGTTATGAAAACAGAATTGCAGCAGATAGTAAAGACAACCACAAGGCCTTCTATAGTTATGTTAAGAATCTCCATGGCAATACCCAGATTTGCTCTAAGCTACTGCACAATGGTACCTCCTATACGGAGCCAAAAGATATTGCCAATATACTGGCCTACAGATTCCGTGCCAACTTTACCCCCCCCCCCCCCAAGGGACCAGTCACAATACCAGTAGATTGTCAGGCACCCAGTATTACTACTGCACAGGTTAAAACAGTGCTGTCCAAGGCCAAGAATACAGCTTCTATGGGACCTGACAATATCCCTGGCTGTGTTCTTCATTAACTACAGAGTGAACTGGCACCTCACCTATGTGCCCTTTTCAATCTCAGCCTCACCTCAGGCTTTGTCCCTACCAAATGGCACACTGCTGCAGTCATCCCTCTCCACAAAGGAGGAGCGATTACACACCCTGGGAACTATCGCCCCATTAGCGTGATGAGTCTGATATGCAAGGCTATGGAACGCATCATCATGGACCTAATAAACAAGGATATAGGAATCTCCCAACTCTGGATCCCACACAGTTTGGTTTTGTGAAGGGTAGATCATGCCTGCTCAACTTGGTGAACTTCTTTGAGTCAGTCACCAGCGCTATGGATGAAGCAAGGTGGTTCATACAGCCTGCCTTAATCTGGCCAAAGCTTTTGATACCATTCCCCGCTCAGGAGTCGTAGAAAAACTCACTAAGCTAGGCATCAACTCCTATATCACTAGGTGTGTTGCAAACTGGCTCACAGGTAGAACCCACAGTGCGAAAGTAGCTGATTCCAAGTCAGACTGCCGACCAGTCACGAGTGGAGTCCCACAGGGTTTGGTCCTGGGTCCTCTCCTGTTTGGTATTGACTTCTCTGAAGTTCAGGCCAACATGAAGGGACTCCAACATGAAGGGACTCTGGCTGACAAAGTTCGCAGACGATTGCAAGTTGGGAGCTATTATTAACTCCCCGAGTTATGTTGACAGCCTACAGAAAGGCCTCACTGAGACCAAACGACTGGTGTTAGAACCATGGCCTTAAGCTCAATGCCAAGAAATGTGTAGTCATCCCCTTTGGGAAAAACTCAGTTCCCATGAAGTACCACAGTGATGGTAGTCCACTGAACACAGAAGGCATTATAAGAGATCTGGAAACACAGGTTGACAGCAACCTCTCTTTTTACCACCACATTGCCACTGTGGTCAGAAAGTCCTTCTATGCGGCACATGTCATTATTAAGGGTTTTGCATCCAGGAAGAAACAGGTCATTGTCTCCCTCTACTCTTTCCTCATTAGGCCAATCATTGAGTACAATTCCCCATTTGGCATGTACTTCACTAAACACCTGCAACAACTGGAGAGGCTGCAAAAGTACCTCACAAAGTGGATCCTAGGCCTTAAACATTTGCCTTATATGGGCAAACTAAAAAAACTCCAACTATATGTCTCATATCACCTACTTAAGAGGCGATCTCTGCTTGACTTACAAAGCCATTTCTGATCCAGCTCTGTTAGAAATGCTACAATTAAAGAAATCCCAATCCCTCCTCACCACATGCTCCAGAGACCTCAACCTCATTACCACAATCAACCGAACATGCTGGACTGACAGGTTCGTAACCCAGAGACTGCCCATGCTATGGAATAGACTTCCCATACATGTCAAGCAGAGCACCTCACTGGCCCTCTTCAAGAGAAATCTTGTTGAGTGGATGGGAAATAGAAAATTCACCCCAGGGATCACTCCATTGGCTTTACTTGATGGGTGGCACGATGCCAGGATAATCCTACAGGCTAGACTTGTAAAAGCTCCAGGGCCATTAGCTTAGTACACACCTATGAACATTACTAGTGACAGGTCTGCTGTCGGAGGTGGTGGCACCTATTTTGACCTTGTGGGTCCTGTCAGCCAGTTGGCCACCCATCTGACTTGACACAGATTAACACCAAGTTGTGTTAGCTTTTTGATGATACCTGAGTGGGGGATTGTGTCAAAGGCCTTGGTCAGGTCAAGGTAAGCTTTATGTATTGACTTTCCCTCATCCAGGGCCTTGGTGACAGTCTCAAAGAAGTCAATTAGGTTCAACAGGCAAGATCTCCACCTGACAAATCTGAATTGGGTGGGGTTGTGCTTGGAGATTGCCTGTGTCCTTGTTTAGGAGATCCATGATAATATGCTCCATGGCTTTACATGATCAGACTTGTCAAGCTAATAGGGCAACAGTTTCTCGGGTCAGTAGTGGAACCATGTTTGTGCAACAGGGATGACAATGGCAGTTCTCCACTCAGCTGGAATGAAGCCTGTAATTAGGCTGTGGTTGAATAGGGTGCTCAATGATGAAGCTAGTTCTTGCTGGAGATGGTGCAGAATACATCCTGGTATACTATCAAGTCCAATAGAAGCTGTGTTCGTTACCTTGGATAGGGCCTAACACTTGATCTATGGATATGTGAGGTACGGGACAAGTATCGGGAAGGTTGACTGGGCCTTTGGGGGGCGTTAAGGTGGTGAGGTTTGCACTGAACCTATCAACTAACAGGTTGGCTAAGTCAGCAGGATAAGTGTAATTTGTGCCATTAAGTACTAATTTGGAACAAACTTGGGCTTTGCCATGGAGGTTCCTAACGTAACTGAAGAAGGACTTGTGGTTTCCCTTTGTTTTTATGCTTTGTAGAAATCCTCAGCAATGGGAAGAATGGTGTCTAGGAGAGAGAGAGAGTACATTTCTGTTTCATACGTTATAGATTCAAATGTGATCTTACCATTTTGTATCGATTTCTATGGGTTTTCCTCTTGTAAGACCAAAATTATGAAGGTTAATCACCTCTTCTCTCTATTCTTACATATAATTTGTTTTTAACCAATGTGGCTCATTTGTTGAGTAATCAATGTCCACTAAGGATCTGTTCAATAACTCAGTTGCATATATATAGGGTTAAGCTTGTACCAGCAATATGATCTAGATGTCGGACTATTCTTCCCTCAGAAAGCATGAGGGAGGAATCATCACTCGTTAGCGAGTTACAGAAGTTAGTCACACTCTAAATACGGTTGCAAAGCATCCCACAAGTAGTGTAATACCATTACATATTCTAAACCACAAATAAGGTACAGCTTTAATTCTTTACAGATTGTAAACTGCTAAAACATGTTGACACACACTGGTGAAAAACAGTCGATCATCGCAGTCCGCAAAGCTTCCAAATTATTATTAATAGCACATTTTGTTTTATGTAGCAGAGTATTACAAAACAAAATATTTTCAAGGATTTTAATACTGTTTTTTTTGCATCCTAAAAGCTGCCCCCATTACTGGCACAATGACTAATAAACATGTCACATATTTTCAGGCCATAAAACGTTTCTGGGATGCCATAAGTGGTTAAGGTCCTCACCTCACAGAGAGCAGGCAAGGGGTTGATTCTCATCTTTAGTCACTGTTGGATTACTGCACACTGACTGCCTTCTGTTTACCTATGAAACTATCGACATTTATTTTAAATTCACTTTTAGTATGCAACTGTCAAGGTCACATGACAGGATGTTTTCATATAAAATTAGATGGATTGATTTGTTTTTTAGTTCTGATGAAGTTTTATACTATGAAAACAAACAAGCTTAACTTTCCTCAATAAACTGTGGCTGCACAACCAGGCTGACATGCCATATTTATTAAGATACCAGACTACAATACACTTTGACCGATAAAATAAAAACAACAATGTTAGTAACCTAGTGCTTGAAGGTTGTAAGAAAGAGAAGAACCAGTCTCATTTCTAGGATGTTGATGAATAAAAGTAATATTCTTAAGAGGACGACGTATACTGAGACAGCTGGCTACTGAAGCACCTCTTCCCACCAAGGGCAGATGCAGAGGCATCCACAGTCAATGTGACCAATGGAGTCTTCAGATCAAATAGGTTTATGAAATGAAATCACCAGGTGATGTGGGAGTGACAGGCTATGGACAGCCATACTGGGGAAGCAATTAATGTAATGTACCAAGACTGCTGAAGCCAGAAGGAGCATTTTGGATAGTTGTAGTCAGATGTAGTTTGTGCAACTTCTTAATCTTCACTGCCACATTCTCGTTTTAGTATTGAAGCTTTCTGTCCAACAAGATAGTCTGGCCGTGAACTCTCCAACTTTAGGCCCGTTGCAATTCTATCACCTTTCTCTAAGATCTTGGAAAAATGTGTACAGAAACAAATCCTACAACACCTCATACAACAGAACTTAATTACCCCCACCCAACATGGCTTCCGTCCAGGTCACAGCACCTCTACTGCCATCATTTCCTTCATTAACACCATCTCACAAGCCAGAGACTAGAACAAACTAGTCTCTTGCCTCTTTCTTGACCTCTCAAAGGCTTTCGACACCGTCTCTCACCCCCTCCTCTTAAATAAACCCTCTGAACTCAACCTATCCACCTCTATCATCTCCTAATTCTCTAGTTACCTCAGCAATCATTTCCAATCTGTTAAATGGCTTTCTGCTATCTCCCCTGAACTTCCTATAAATATGGGAGTTTCCCAAGGTTCAACACTGGGCCCACTACTATTTAATATTGTCAACAATCTGTTGTCTACCTCCTCACCACCGTCACCACTTGTACAGTATGCTGATGACTCCACAGTCATCACCATAGCCAATACCCTCTCAGATCTACATACTACAACTCCTTTTTGTCCAACAAAAAAATGGCTCAGCCAGAACCACCTAATCCTAAACCCAAAGAAGACTAAACTTCAGTCTTCATCCCAAAAACAATGACTCACCTTAAATGCTCTTTCTCTATCTCTTCTCTTAACAGTACACCTATCACAGTTAAAACTCACACCAAACTACTTGGAGTCATTACTGACGACCAGCTGAAATTTGACCTACCTGTTCTCAGTAACATTAAGAAAACCCACCAAAAACTCGGTCTCCTTTATAGGAATAAAAACTTCCTATCCAGTAAAGCCAAGACAGCCCTATCCCATGCCTATCTACTCCCAACCCTCCTCTATGGCTCTTAAATCCTCACTTCTCTCTAAACTAGAGTCCACTTACAACAAGGTGGCCAAAATTTGCTGCCGAACACCCCACCATTCCCATCACTGCTTAGCACTCAGAAAACTAAACTGGTTAGAGCTTCCCTACAACCTTCTCTCACACCTTCAGATAATTTATTCTATACTGCACAAGCCCTCTTTCTGTCCCAGCATTACCTCTATCTCCTCCTCCTACTCCCCACTCAGAACACTTCAGAGCTCAGAACATCTCCTCTCTATATACAAGCCAAAAATCAAAATTGGCAAGAACCTTTATAGCTACTCCCCAGCTGAAAGCTGGAATAAACGTCCCTTGGACATTCAAAATATTAAGCCTCAACACCAGTTCAGAAATGCTGCAAAAAAATACCTAAGCAATATATGGCTATGTCAGTGTAATCTTCTCCCCGAGTGACCTTATTCCTGTCTCCCATCTTGCCTCACACCTTTCTTCTATACATATATCACCCCACTTCCCTTGTGTTTGACTAATCTTTCACTACATTCTACCCTCTGCAGCTATTTAGCTGACCTGATGATGACAAACATACATTTTTTACACTGTATTCTATCAGGTGTACTTATAAATCATTTTGAATCTATTTGGCTATTATTGTAGACTCAACTTAATTTTTATACTCCTAGTAACTATTGTTTATGTAGCTATGTATTATGTGTATGCACTTTATTAGTTATGTAGATATGTTTGTGGAGCTTTTCTCCCTGGTTCTCCACTGAAAAAGGGTTCCAGCCCAGCTGGACTAACCCGGTCAACAAATGTCAAATAAATAAATAAATTAGTAAACTTGTGCCATCTGAGCATTTAACTTACCCACCAAACCATGGGCCATTCATGTATGTCAAATGACACAGTCACAGCTGGATAGCTCCCAATTGCCTTGATAAAGGGGAACTACACAAATAAGCTCAGGTGATGGCATAATCACATGTGCTTACCTGTTTAGTAAGTTTTTCCTTACGCTATGTCTTTCATTGCTTAGGCCACTACAAGAATCTGGGATAAAATAAAGATTTTATCACTACAGGACATGGCGTCTGAGATGACCAACAGAGATAAAGATGAAATCCATGGGGGGGGGGGGGGGAGGGCCACGTACCCATTTAATATCATCTCTTTGACCCATGCCAACCCTGTCATCTTTACAGCCTAAAGATGGTAGTTGATATCTGGTCAAAACAGGAGCAAATTCTTAAGTCACACTAGTATCCTGTGTGAAATGTGTGACCCATAGTCAGGAATGCTGGCATATAGTGGTGGTAGATCCGGCCTGATCTCAGCTTCTTTCTCTGAGGCATTATACACTACAGGGACCATGAGGTCACTGCAGCGAGAAGTAGGAAATGCTGGGTACTTAATCCTCTCCTTCAGAGAGTTGCTAGGCAGCTTCTTTGAAGCATGCTGAATTTTGTCTACTACATCTCTGAAATATACGTTAGGCAGCTGAAGGTCCTTAGAGGACATTTACACCCACTTTAAAAAATCTGCCCATAAGTCAAAATTCCTTATTTGGGGGTGAAAAATTGAACTCTGGGCAAAATGAATGCTCCATTAGGAATGCAGCAAAAATGAACACATCAGGTTTGGTATTCTCTTCCTAAATCGAACGCTTCTGATGGGTGTTAGTCAATCTGGGTAGTGATTTATAGAGCAGCAACCTGAGTTTGGATTCTCCCATGCAATTCTAAATGTTTTTCGATATGTTTGTATCAAGTGCTGAAGTTATAAGGTTATTTATAGGATTCCAGTTGTTCACCATAAAATTCCAAGTCAGTTCCCATTTATTAATCTCAGTTACCAACCTCAGTATAATCTGAGCCAAAAAAGAAAAATCAGTAAGCTGTTTATTTTGTTGAAGTAGGATCTTTATTCAGGTTTCATCAAAAACATTGCGATAACAGCCACAAGTGCTTTTTATGATGGAAATTTCAAGTCTGCAGAGACAGTACATTTTGAAAGGGTGGTGTGAGCTTAAGGAAAAAAGTACAGGTCCCATCTAACAGGTGACCACTGGTACAAGCAGAAAGGTGGTGGCCATCAGAAAGGACTTGCAAATTTTGATGAATGTTAAGGACACAGATTCATAAAGTAGAAATTAGAGATATTTATCAGACAGACTTTAACGGGAGAAAAACTAAGACGTGGGACAAATACTCTACGATACCAGGAGAAGGAGCAGTAAGAGGATCTATCCCTGTGCCTGTAGCGCAAAGGGAGAATGTATCCGTTTGTAAGGACAATTCTTTTTCTCAGGTTTCTGGGCAGACACAAGATTCTGACATGAATGACATACTTTCCAAAAGTAGTAACACTTGTTCAGACGTCAGGGGCTGTTGATCGGTATGACCTAAATTTAACACGAAGCTTATGAGAGCTGGCGTGTGGTGCTTGTGAAAAAAGGTAGGGGCTAAAGTAGCCTGGGAAAGTTTTACATTCCAGGTTGACTAAATCCTGTCAGTCTTATGCCAAGTGGCAACAGAGATGAAACTGGCATTACAGCATGTACCTTTTATTTCACTTACATGATATTTTGTAAATCTGATGTAAAATTTTAAACCTCAGAAAATTATGAGGAAATGTAGACTCATAACTTCATTAGTTGTAATTTGGGAAATACCACCAGACTACTTGTCTTATTGGTCTGTGTCATGAAGTCTGAAGGGTTATGCAATTCCAACTTTAGTGATTTGTTTTATTTAACCAAGTAGTCTGCATCAAAATGTCCCCTTTTCAGTTACAACCCAATACAAGATATGAAACTGTATTAAGATGCAACAAAACATGTGTCCCAATAACATTAATTATCGCGCACTTAGGAAACATAACACAGCGATAATTAAATCACTCAATCAATAAATAAATAAATAATTCAGAGACTGCAGAACCAGGCCAGTCATTCCAGCTTAGTAAAAACCATATGCATCAAATATGTCAAAGAACATAGGTGATTATACCAGGGAGATGCTCCTGTTACTGTTTTAACATTGAGGTTTTCAATTCAGGACTTAAGATTAAAAATCTAAATTGCTTGCAGTTTTTGATTGTGACTGGCAGGGAACTCATTAGTCAGGGAGTTTCAACTAAGGTGGAAAGGGATGCAACTAGAGTTACCCAGGGGCATCTATTATGTTTAGTTTTGCATTCAAGAAAGGCACAGCATTTAAGATGTACTATTTGTCCGAGATCATGCACAACTTTCCTTACACTGTCTGACTTAAATAAACCACAAACGCCTTTTTCTGATGCCCACAGATTTGATTCCCTTTTATTGTCTGATGCAGTGTGATATAACTTAACCAGTTTGATTAACACCAGCTTAACCAATTTCAGTTTAAATTCAGCACTACTCATCTTACATACATTTCTGCCAGTCATCAGCAATAACATTAAGAAGGTGTACACATCAGATGGATTAAATAGCCTCAGCTCTGTGTTTATTGCCAAACAACCCTAACCTAGTTAAGTCAATTTCCAGAGATGCGTGCAAGGTGGGAATTTCAGGGAGACTATTTCATATGCATATACATATGTCAGCTAAACAGTACAGAGCAGGCAGCACCATAAATACCTGGCCCTTCAACAGTTTTATAAACCCACATTACACATTCAAAACATTGTCTTTTCCTTGGACTGCTTTACAATCTACCAAAAATAAGGTGTCAGGTTGGGTAGTTCCCTAGCAACTTTCTCTTTGGAGTAAGCTGCTCTGCAGGAGGACCAGCGAATAAGCCCTGTACCCCCTCATGTACCTTTGAACTCCTTTACCTTTTCTGTCTTCTGATGAATGTCCTCCTCCTTCTACCAAGCACACTTCCTACTACAGTAGTTCCAAACCCAGCCTCGCTAGCCTTACCTGCAATTCTGAATGAACCCCTGCACATCTTCCTCTGATAAATGCACACCAACCCGGTCATACCTATCTGGGCACATGACGAGAATGCCTGGGTGACATATGCAACTGTCTTTCCCCTTAATGTGCACCAAAAGCTGCTCTACAGTTTTAATTCTACACTTCATTCTCTCTCTGACCGGAATGGACCTCATCCCCACCAGTTTATATGGTAAGAAAATTTTGACCAGCAGATTACAACCTGTGACCAGCACTCCTTAACAAAACTAACTTCTTGCACAATCACTTTAAGCAAATCTGTAATTGGTGTCTGGCATATATCATTCACCCAGATGTAATCTAATGGCTTAATTTTCCTTCTCTGACTCGGTTGCCTGCTGGAGCACCTGTCTAAGCTGAGGCTATGCCAAACAACATTACATGCATTATGCCTTTGGGTACAATGTGGAGCTTCCTTCTTATATTGCAGCCATAACTGTACTCTGTTGATGAATGAATGGCCCACCAAATAAACATGACTATGCTCCACTGGTACCCAAGCTGGAACAAAAAGAATTAAAACAATCCACACCTACCACAAGGTTTATATGCATTGTACTTTGACTTGTCTAGCTTCTTAATATCATCCTGGGATGCCCCTACCTGCTGGCATAAGAGAAATGAACAAGGCATGTACCTGCATTCATCTAGCCCACTCAATTTCAATACTTTCAAGTATGTATCTTGGTTGATACTGCATAATACGGTCCCCCTGCTACTGAAAAAATGCTCCTGCATGTGTGCTCACCGAGCTTGAAGTTCACACCATATTTCTGCCAAATCCCAGCCTAAGCCTTCCTGGGCATGAAGCCATACTGATTACCCTTCCCTCTCCTGAACAGTTTTGGATCTCACTACATAAACCCAAGCACCCTTTTTTTCAGACATATGAGCAAGCTTGAATGGGAGAAAATAGACTGACCTTTACTTTTATTTGGTTGTACAGTTTCAGATAGTCTAAAAGTTCTACAAAAAGATTATAAGAATACAAGCCTTGAATAGTAAACCTGCATATGGCCTTGTACACACCCCTGGAATGGCATCTCATAGTATCTCAAGTACTTTGGCCATATGGGGTACCTCTTATCCTGCTTCTTAGGAGGACGGTCTTCCCTAACCCTTAAACATAGCACACATACTTGAAATGACTGCCAAATTACTCCCAACACATTGCTTGATAAAATCAGTTCAGTGCAGATAAGGAACTTAGAGACTTGTCTGTCTTCTGGTGGGGAGCAATAGATTAAGCAGGTTTCCAACCCCAAGCTATCCTAGTTTTAGGAAAATGTTGTATACCCCTGTTATACATCACCCTTCTTCTAATCCTGAGGGAATTACACTGTAGCTGTCATTCACACTGACCCATAATTGGTCTGGCACTCAGCAAGGATGTATAAATCCTATCTGGAAATACTGCCTGCCTTCCTGCTCCAGAAAGAGAGTTACATTATGTGTACTCTTCTGATGTTAGATTGAGAGGAAAGTAAATATTACAAAAGGCCAGTTGCATATATTACAGGGCCGAGGTCTGGTAAAAGAAACCAGAACACAAAAACCTGCACAGAGACAGGCAGAACATACTGACTCCACACAAAAGGAATCATGTCCAAAAACTCAACCAGAGAACCAAGTGCTGTTAAACGGTTACACTACTCAGTGAATCACTCTGGCAATGATCAGCTACAGTCATGATTATAATAGCCAACACTAAGGACAGCTACTGCCCTTATACACAAACTTGCTGCAATAATAGCCTTTGCATTAACATTCAAAGGCCTGTCATGGAATCATTTGCACTGGCATTTCTAAGAAAACCACAGGCTCAGGTAGCTGGAAAAATGAAAATTTGAGGAATAAATCATCTTTTTCTGGCTGCCCGAGCTTGCAGTTATCACGAAAGTGTCTATTTGAGAGTTTCCAAGCATACTGATCAATGTGTTTCATCGAGACATTTGGTTAAAGCCAAAAATAATTTTAAATGAAGGCTCAAGTCTATGGACAATTTTTAATTATTACTTATTCAATTAAATTTTTTACAGAACAGGTTTCACATCAACATACATTTTCTGAACAATGAAAGTATGAAACTTTAATGCCAGGCAATAGTGAGGGACTGTAATCCTCTGCATACCTCTCAACTTTTTCTTAAGAAATCTGAACAAAGCCAAAAATGATGGGGGATCAAGGGCCAAATCAAGAACAGATTTTTAATGTTGTTCTTATAAACTTAGAAAGCAGCTAGAATAACAGGTTTTGCACTAATGAGCTCACTAAATGATGAAACATTGGAGTCTGTGATTTCATATACTTCACTGGTTTGCCAGATTTTATGAAGCACAGACCTAAAACATGAGACATTAATCCGGATGTTCTGCAAAATGTTGACAGTTGATAGGTATGATTTAGTAGAAAGTCAAATATTTTGTAAGTAACAGGGCAAAAATAGGAGTCAAAATCTGGCATGTTCTAGAAAATTCTGGATAGTTTGTTTATTGATTGATTGCTGTTCTGTTTTCAGGCACAACCCAAGAACAGCAGCAGTAAAAAAAAAAAACTTTACAAAAGTAAAATGTGACGTATGTTCTACAAGTGAAGTTTAATTTGCATAAGTTGGTACAGACTTGTGTGTTTTTGCCTAACAGGATAGGCTTTCACTCTCCTATCTAATAGCCTGTTTTAGGCAGAATTTTCCACAGAAGTACATTCCACTGGAGTTAGACTGACTTATAATGTAGGTATTATTTTGTTGTATTCATTCATTCATTCATTCTCTTACACCCATTTTATGCTGTTCAGGATCACTATGAGTGTAGGCAGAGGTGTCCTGACAAGCTATGACAGTAAGCCATAAAAACAGTTAAGATTAGTTGGCCTTGAAATAGCTATGAATCTAATGACCACTCATGCCTTGCCAGTAGCGTCCCTCAGGCAGCACCTCCTTTTTCCAGGAGGGCCATACCGATACAATCCAGAGTAAATTTACCCATCCAGTCACTAGTTAATGTTTAAAGTAAGATTGTGAATCACACTTCCTAACATGTAGGGGAAATTTATTCTAAAGGATTGGGAGGTGCTGACTTACAAGCATGTCTCCCCACTGTGCTGTATTTATCTGTTGATGAAGATTTAAGTCCCCGATTCTAATACTGATGGCAATATTGTACTTGTGGAGAAACAGAGGGTCCAGGGCAACTGGGTCTCTAATGGTGCAATAAAGCAAGACAGATCTCCCCTCAAAAGTATGTAAAACACTGAATAAAGGGAGAGAGTTTCCTGTCTCTTTTGGTAGCTCAGGGACTTTAGGCCTGTGATGATTTTATTCTTTAGGAGCCTTTAAGGTCTTTTTAATTATATATGTTTAGTGAGATATGCCCTAAAGGGGGTTGTTGTACTGATAATTAGCCCAATCAATGCTGACTATTAAGGAGTGATTACCTATTTTAGCCTGTGATGATATGCCCTTGGCAATTAGGTGGGATAAATAAAAGGATTTCCTGACAACTGTTGTCACATGATAGTCAAAAGAAAGGGAGCTATGAGCCCACATTTCTAGGTCCCTGGCAACATTTCCATTTTGTAGTGGTGTGTGGAATATACAGTATGATGAGGGGAGGGATTGTGTACCAAAATGACACTACACTTTTTAGTATTTAGTTTGAGCTCACTTTTAGTACACCAAGGTTTTACATGGGAGAGTTCATTCAGGGGAGTTTGGGTATCATAGGGTGACTTAATAACAACTTCTAGTTTCGATTCATCTTTAATTGCCAGAGGTCTTGGCTCTCCACTTTCAGATCTGAGAAGTAAATACCAAAAACAAGAGATCCCAGTACTAGGCACTGAGAGACACTACTGGCCACTTTCATACTTCCTGATGAGGCTTCTTCAGCTCACAATGTGTGGACTTGGTCTTTCAGCCAGTTTATCTTATCACATATGGGTTGATTTTTAAAGCAATTAGCTTTTGTATGATGCCAGCATGGGGAATAGAGCTGAAGAAGTTCACCAGGTCAAGCTAAACCATCATACAGCCCCTGTAACTCTTCTGAAGACGTTTGGAAGATTAACTAGACAGGATGTACCCTTCACGAAGCAAAACTGTTGGGAGTCAAGTCAAACAAGAGTCTTGATATCACAGTTTATGAGGTTAGTTATGATACACCCCCATGATTTCACAGCTGAGGCTTTCTAAGGTGACAGGACTTGAACTACACAGATCAGTTGTAAAGCCACCTTTATCAAGAGGCATTACCACTGTAGTTTACTACTAATCAGAGACAAAGCCTGTAGCTAAACTTAAGTAAAACAGGATGACTACTGTCTACAAAAGCATATTTAGAACTATTATGAAACCAGGTATATCATACATAGTAGTAAATAAAGACACAATCAAAAGGATTGTTGTATACCAGAAATCTGACAAAACTAAGCATCCTGCATACTTTTTTTTCTTATCCAGGTGTTACAATATTACGACATGTTTTATGGAGAGTAACAGACCTTGTTGATAAGCTGCGTGGTGTACTTAAAAAGGGGAAGTCCCTGGCAGTACTGAATATTTTGACTCTGGCTTTTGCTGAAATGAAACCCTTGGAAAAGCATGACGTGGGCCCCATTCTGTTCACTGCCCCCCTACTTTCCCCTCATCCAGGCCTTGCCACAGCATTTAGATTAAAGATTTAAGCTGAGAGGCTGGAGGCTGCTGCTTGGGCCTTAGAAGCCATGAGATTTGTTTTTCTCCCAGCCTTTTGTCACAATTATGGCATGGACAAAAATCATGGCTAATTAAAATTAATTTAGTCTTATTTTTCTTTCAGGGAAGAAATAAGTTGTGGCCAAGGCTTAATGAACAAGGTTGACAAAAAAGTAGTTCCTAATAAGCTGAGAATCCTTTTGATTGTCTCCTTATTTACTACTATGTATGATATACTTGGTTTCACGTTGTATTGTTGGTGTTGTGTCTTTCGGCTTTTCCCAGTTAAGGGTCGCCACAGCGGAACTCCGGTCTGCTAATGATTGGCAGTAAATTTTTACGTGCCGAGTTGCCAGCCCTGATGCACAACCTTCAATGAAGGTACGCCCATTCATGCATGTCTCCACACAGAAGACGCTCTAGCTGAGAATCGAACAGGACGTCTTACTGTGAGATGACAACACTACCGCAGCACCACCACCGCAGTACGATATACCTGGTCTCATAATAGTTCTAAATATGCCTTTGCAGACAGTACTCATCCTGTTTTACTTAAGTTTAGCTACTGGCTTTGTCTAACTCCTGATGCTAGACTTATCCTGGGACAGGCCCTCCTCCTCCTCCCTACCCTCCTATATGCCGCCCCAGTACTTACCAATATGCAGGCCACCAACCACTCTTAATAAACTTCAACAGACTTACCATAAAATAGCCAGATTCATTACTAACTCCTCATACAACTCACACTACTGCATTGCATTAAACTCTCTCCAATGGCTTGCACTTCCCCAACTACTGCTACTTTATCAATTTCACATGCTTCACTCTCTCCTTTATAAACCTTCCTTCTGTCCATCTCTCTCTTCCTTAGTCTCTAGCTGCACTCCATCCCAAACCCTCCGTACTTCTAATCATCAACTACTTGATATTTACCACCCAACAAAGTCTGTAGGCAAACTACTCTATAAATGCTCAGTCGGCCATGCCTGGAACAGACCTCCCCTTGACTTGCATTCAATTTCACACACCTCCCACTTTAAAAACAAACTAAAAACATATTTTCTCAATTCCAGGACCTGCCCTTGCAATGACCCCACTTAGTCTCCCCCCCACTTGCCCTTATTAAGGACCCTAGTTAGTCCCCCTACACTTGCCCTTATTAAGGACCCTAGTTAGTCCCCTACACATCTCTCATAAGGTATTTGCATAATTCCGAACAAACAGCAGAAATATATATACTTTTCGTTTTACTCTCAACCTATTGCATTATCTCACTGTAAAATTATATATTTCTTAGTATCTTTTTTTTTTTTCATTCTCCATACTTGGAACTTTAACTTGTATGTATGTACTCAACAAATGTAAAACTTTCGCTCCAATTGCTTCTCACCTAACATTTTGTGTAACATTATACTTTGTAATAGAAATGTATTGTTGGAGCTTTTTTCCTCGGGTCTCCACTGAAAATGGGCCACAACACACTGCAGCTACACATCCCTTTATCCCCCACTGATTGTGTGAAAAGTTAAAGAAATTATGACTGCACTGGCACAGCCCCATTAAAACCAGAGTGACCTTCTGTGCATACCTCTGAGGTTTGATTGTGGGAGAATTTAAGAAATAATAATCTCACTGTTTGTAGCCCCCACCACCCACAAACACAAGCTATAGCAACCTTCTGTGCACACCTCTGAGCAGGGCCAGTTGTAGAACAGATGACTCCAGGGCTGAACAATTTCTCTAGCATGAGTTGTGGATCTAATTGTGTATGGAGCACTGTGATTATGCTCTGAATTTTGGGTGAAAGCATGCGTAAGCACTATTCTTACATCAGAAAGGTTCTTAACAAGATTATATTAAGTACCTCTTACTACTGTTAAGCTCTAGTCACAAACTAGAGTATTAACAGTAAGTAGACCACAGTCACTACCAACGAGCAGTGGGAGGTTGGTAAACACTTCATTTAGATTTTTTTTTCTGAAGTCCTAGGGAAGTTCACAGTCTTAATGAAGTGTTTAACAGCTTCCCACCTCTCTTCTGCAGTGGTTGCTCCATGCATGGTGACAGTAAGTGTGTTACAGTACTGACTTTTTTCTCTAGGTTTTGAATGTATGGCTACTGGATCAAATACCATACAGGTGCAACTTTAGCTTCATTTGTATTTTTCTGTGAAATTTATGTGCATTCATTCCAAATGTAACTTGTATTTACACTATATACATTTTGTGTCATGGATGTGTTTCTTTTATGGTTGTAGACAGTTAAAAAAAAACTGCTCTATTAGATTACTAAGTGCCCCTTTTGCCATTGGCAGCTCCCGGCACCTCTGCTGGCAGTAGCAGAGAAGAGTGCCTGATTATACACATTTAAAAAAAAAAAAATTTTAGAAACTTGCGCCTCCTCCTGAGCAACTAGGAAGTCCTCCTCACTACATCATGCAGCAGCCTGGTAAAGCGCTCAAGTGACTCTTAAATTTGTGCCAATCAAACCTGATTGATGGTTAGGTAAGCCTAATAACAGGCAGTTTTGAAAACAGTCCAGCAATCAGATTAAGATTTTATTTTTTCTCTCTCAAGGTCTCCTTGCAACTCTACTCATGTGAGTAGTTCCAAGGAGCCCAAACAAAACAGAAAGAAATTTAAAACATTTTGTTTCTGTTTTTAGATGCGAGGAGGGAGTCTCGCTATAGTCAGTATTGAGACCAAACCTTCCAATCCTTCCTAATCTCCATAACCTGATCCTAAGATGTGGCATTATCTTGTGTTGCTCTTGTATAATTTGAAAATATTGATTATACTAACCCAACTCTTTCATCTCTCCAATAACCTAACTTTAATCTTCTCTCTGCAGTCTCATCAGTATAACTTTAGCCCTTGTGTGCTACATAAGAATTCTCTGCTTTACCTGAAGCCTACGGGTGACCTGATCAGAAGAGCCACCAGCAGCCATGGAAAGGTTATTTTCAAGTGTTACTAGGAGACCTATTTTACTAAAAGTCATGTGATCAGGAGTTAAATGAGAAACTTCCGAGCAATGTTCAATGAGACTACGTTTATTACAGTCCTTTGGGAGGGGGGGGATTGTAATGAGCTTATGTAGGGTCATGTATTCTTTACCCAATCCACTCCTCAATTTCTTTTTTAAAAGTTGGTAGGCTGTTGGCCTTCCTAATAGTTAAAGAAATATTTAAAGGACATTTCACATCCTTCCATCTCAGCCAATAAATGAATTGCTCTTTGTTTTTGGTAGTGCAAGTTTACAATCACATTACTGTTCCAGTCTCAAATGATGTTTAAATTCTATTCCCAAATAGCTGCATGATGTAATTTTTAAGACATGTCCCTGTATAAATGTTCACCACTAATTAATCTGTAGTTGAAGATAAAGTGATAAGTGCAGCAACCTTCTCGCATAGCGGAGATGTTTAGTTTTCCAAATCTATTTAGTAAAGAACTTCTGCATCCTTTCAACTGGAAAAGTATTATATGGAAAAGTAGCAGCAGAACTCTTGATTATAGGTGTCTCCACTGCCTTATACAAGGTCATAATCAAGATGCAGTGCAGACTATCCGTAATTGTAGAATAGCTTCTTTTGATACAGCTCCAATGCCTTTTGCCGACTAGGCAGAACGATTTTGTTTAGTGCAGATGTGTATATGGATTAGTAGGATGATAGAGTTATAACACTGAATGGTAAAGGTTTTGATATAGACCAGATACTAAGTGCATCTAAAAATGTCTGCACTTTTCATTCATCACTCATATTAGTCACAATCAACCCTTCTTGGTGTCATCTGCAAACCTGCTAACCCAAATATTGTCCTGAAATGCAGAAACAGAAATACATATTGTAAATAAAATCAGACCCTTAAAGATCCCCCTACTATAACACTTTAACAGCAGACCGAGCATCACCAGTCTTTACCATACAGGTACTTCCAGACAGCCAGTTGGTTATCGATCTGGTAATAAAAAACACTGATGTTAATTTTTTGCATATTGTTAGCATTTGTTTATGGATAACTAAATCAAAAGCCTTAGCCAAGTCAAGATCAATTCTGGTAGAAACTAAGTTATTTATACAAGACATCCCCTGCAGTGAAATCATGTCGATAATTATCAAGTCCCTGCGTAGATGCTCTAGGCAACACTTCACAGATGACTCTTGAAAAACATTTCCCTAAGATGACAGTCAAACTGACAACCTATCAGCTGATGAACTGACAACCTTCAGAGATGGGAAGAATTGCCGCTTTCTTTCCAAATCTCTGTGACATATCCAGTATTAAAGGGCATGTTAGAAAATGGAGTTAAACTACTATACATTTAGTAATCTTAGAAAAGGTAGAGCTCTTTTAATCCATCTGGCTCAGCTGCAGAGCACAGTTTTATTACTTTACTAATAGGAGTACATTTGCTGCAATTAATCAGATAACAGTCAGGCCCGGCAGATCCCTGCATCTACAGATCTAATGAATCAGTAACCTTTTTTTTGGGGGGGGGGGGGAGCAGTGCTGTTCTTTGTTGGAATGAAACCCACCCAGTCACAAAGAACATACTTAAAATAAAAAAAACAATCCTTTGCATCCTTACAGCAGATAAGATAGTCCTCATAGTAAACTGTTCATTACCATAGGTTCATAGGGGTTTACAAGGTCAATGAACTTAAAGTCCAGCTCAAGACCTTGGAAAATGACTTTAAAATAGATCCTGAATTCGTAAGATATGAATACGATTTTCGCAGGATCTTTTCAAGCATTGACTCATTAATTATTAAGATTATGGAAACAAAAACACGTAAACTAAGAAAAGATAGGTTAGACTATGAGCATAAAACAGCCTATCCAGACCCATCGGATGTTATAAATAAATTTGCAAACAGTCTTTCTGCTTCCATGGAAATTATAAATCAAATATCCACCCACCCAGATGACATCACAACTAGTGAACTAGATGAGAACGATCACGCTTATCCAGCCGTTAGACGGAGCAAAAGAATCAGGGGAAACCAGCAATGCGTGACCGCTGGGGACATTAATAGGTCGGACTTACATAACAACAATGGAAATAACCAGGATTTTCACAATGGTGGTAACAGAAAGTCTTATCAAATACGCTCGGCCAACAACCTCAGGCAACAGAGGAAGAACAATCATCACAGGAGATAGCTCGGGTGGTAATAGGGACATCCTAACTATCTATACAAGCAAACAAGGTGACTTTAAAGTTTATAACTTCAGTTCTGCACCTATTTCACAGCAAATGGTGGATTTTTTTAGCCAAAGGCTTACATTTTGTACTTGGTTTTAAGCAAACATTGCTGAAAGTATCTGCGATTTGAAGTTGTTTGTACGGAAACTTAATTTAATAATAACACCAGCATGTTGGCTATCAAAAGGGTTTCCAGTGTTTTTAACCCTCCCCTACACGGTACGCTAGCTCTTTTTGAAAGAGTATGTGAAATACATTTTACAGCTTTGCTAAATAATTCGATCAATGCTTCTGCTGAAGGGTATAATATAACAAAAGCAGAAAAAGAGTTTATTGCTTTTTTAAAAATACAAAAAAATCTGTCTCATGCAACCTGATAAAGGTGGAGGGGCTATTTTTATGGATGAAGCGGAGTATGTTAAAAGAATGGAATCTATGTTAATGAGTAATAATTATGTAAAGGTTTCGGTTAATGAACTCAACCAGGCATACCAGCGGGTTAGGTCATCTTTGAATGACCTATTCATTGATGCCAGTATTACAACAGATACATATCATTATTCAACTATGCCAGCCCCACTTTTCCAGTTATCTTTGGCACACATAAAATTCATAAAAACCTTATAGATCCACCTTTCCGTCCAATTATAGATGGACACAAATCTATTACCTATCCTTATGCCAAGTGGATTGATTCTAGGCTTAAGGTGATTTTAAAATCAGTCTCAAATTTGTTGAGATTCTTGGTCCTTTCTAGAAAGCCTGAACAATCTACCATTTGATCCAACCTATAATATCCTAAATTGTTGATATTATAGATCTGTATATAGTCATTCCCCAAGACCTAGGTCTTGAATGGGTACACAATTTTTTGTTGACCAAAGAGGTAGACGGTCATAGTATTGACCTAATTATTGCATTACTGGAAATTGTTTTAAACATTTTTTTTTATGTTTAATGGGGAATATTTCCATCAAAAAACAGGTGTGGCCATGGGCATAGCAGCAGCTTTGTTAATTCCATTATGGCATATTGGGAGCAGACATACCTCTTTTCAAAGTCAATTTTTCCATTAAATGCCTTCTAAAATTAAAGGCTTTAGAAAGATGATTTTTTTTATAATGTGTATTTATGTAATAGACTTGGTCTTTATAGTTCATATTCTGTATTATTAATTTTTTATATTTATATAACACACATTTTTTTTATTTAATAGGTTCTTATAAGACACGCTAACATTGGCCCTAGGCGTGAGTGTGTGTGTGCCTTCTGTGGAAGGTTGGGCACCGGGCTGGCAACATGACACTGTAAAAACTCCACTGCCAATCATGAGAGGACAAGGTGATCCGCTGTGGCGACCCCTAACCGGGAAAAGCCAAAAGAGAGAGAGTAATTTACTTCGGAATATTCCTTTAAGTATTAAATAACTTGGTTCATTTAATTAATTGATTTAAACTAATTAGTATGCTTTTAAAATGAATGCATTCTGGGAAAAATATGTCTGATGAAGTACATGAATTTGCCTGTATGAAAGCACTAACCAACAATAAACTCATGTGGATTTTACCAGCATTGCCATTTTTTTGGTGTTTACAAGTTTTTGGTTCTGTTGTTCATAGGTTCATAGGTTAGTACTAGGTTAACTTCCCTTGCGAGCCATTGTAAGCCTAGCCAATTATCCCTTGTGAGACTCAAACCCTACACCTTGTGTTTGCAAGGCAAACACCTTAACCATTAAGGCCTCCCTCCTTTGTTTTACAGGTTTACTAGGTTAATAACCACAAGGTCTTTTTTAGGCCTTGCCATGCATCCCAAATTTCTGACGAGTTCTAGTACACTTGAGAGAATCTCTGTGGATGTTCCAGTTATTGATATGTCTGGTTAGGTACGTGCCAAAGGGGGGCAATGTGCTCAATGATAGGTCAGAGGAATCCCGACTGCAGTGAAACAAGGACTTCTCTGGAGCTAGATGCCATACTTTTGTTTATAGGTTGCACAACACAGAATAATTTCCTTAGTACTGTAGACACTTGATGGTCAAAGGCTGGATTACTGTCTGTGTGTGTCCTCAAAGTCCCTGACTACAGGATCAGCTCTTAGGGGTGTGTTGTCAATATGACAGTATCCTTTGGGAAGTCATCCACCCCCAGTAACTATCATACTATTTCATACACAAATGATATGATTACATGAGTATTTGTTATCATGGTTAAAAACAAATGGTGGCATTGGCTGGCCCTGCTTATGGTAAATGCACATCACAGAAAACTCAGAACAAATTTAACAGACTTGAATGGTTTGAAAATGTATTAAAAAAAAACATTTGACATGAGCAAACTGCTATTGGAATACAATTTACTCCAACTTTAACACAGAGCAATACTTAACAGCAACTGGGAATGGTACGAGGGATACGAAGCAAAAAATGTCTACAATTCCTTAACTATTTTTAAAAAATCCCTTTAAAATAAAGCATTCTTTGGACTATCATGACAAAGATAGCAGATGAACACCAAATGTCGTCCTCAGTTTTTTTTTTTAGTGGAACCTAGCCAGTGTAACTCATGTTCATGTCACTTAACACAGTTATTAAAATAAAATATATTATAATCTGTGCCTGTGCAAGTATTTTTGGTAAAAACTCTTTCACAGAAAGTTGGGAACTGTTCTGAAGTCACTAAATTTGGAATACAGATATACTTGACTGAAATTAGATTTTTTTTGTGTCCTTCAGTCAACATTGTTTAAGGTATGCAGTTTTGAGAGAGTTACATGAAGTATGCACTTTTTAGAAAAGAAAACTTTTAACTCCCATTACAGTATGTAAAAAATATTTTAGAAACAGTACATGTTTCAGGCTAAAGCACAATCTTGCGACAGATCACCAGATGCATTTATTTACTTATTTATTTATTTATTTTTATTTTGATAATGGACCAGAGGGATCAAATGGCTCTGCTCAATTTCCTCGGAAGCCTGAAGAGTAAAACTCCATATACCACAATGTGATACAATCAAATACGTAAAACTGCAGTATACCATTTCTTCTTTCAGCTTTTCCCGGTTAGGGGTCGCCACAGCGGAACTCCGGTTGCTAATGATTGGCAGTAGATTTTTTTACGGGTGCCGAGGTGCCAGCTCGACGCCCAACCTTCAGCGAAGGCATGCCCATTCAACTAATGTCTTTCGAATACCACTCGACCACGGGGAGAACATGCAGACTCAACACAGAAGGCACTCCAGCCGAGAATCGAATGGGAGAACCACTTGCTGTGAGGCAACAACGCTTCCGCTGCACCACCGCGGCTTACCAAAACTGCAGTATACCACAATGTAATAAAATCAAATACATACATGTTTTAGTTTGATAACCTGGTAAGTGAACTCTTTTACCAACACTTTTCAGTCCCAACACGTGTCAAAGTACAGGCAAGAAGCATAATAAGGAACAGTACAAGGTTTCAGACATAAAGGAATGTAGTGCAACACATAAAACTGCATAATAATACTTTATGACAGTAATAAAGATGTTTATTTCACTTCTCGTCCAAAGTGATTAAGGAGGAGAGTCCAACACATTTCAAGGTAAGACAAATATTTAAACAAGCAGGATTATACAGGTTTGGTTAAGTTATCACAACATACTGTGTGGCATTCCTACACTCCCAACAGTAGGAGCATTGCGGGGTTTTATATGAAGTACAATGAAAACAGAAAAGTATTCAACACCGGTATTAAACATTTGAGCTGCAACACACAAATGAATTATGCCTGTTGCAGTAACGTGGCAAAACCAGAGAAGGGGAAAATTCCTGCAATCCCAATAGGTGATGATCATGGAAATAAAGGTAGAATTTGACTAGGCTTGTAAGGGCCATAAGGCCATTAGCCTAGTAACTTCCTATGACACCCAACACAGATAGCATCATATCTTAAACTACAGTGCTATAGAGGAGGAGAAGAGAGAGACTTAGAACATAGAACAATACAACATAGAACAGCCAGGGTATATAAAGAGATTTCACCCTTGAAAAATTAACATTTCAGTTTTAAATGACACTAGTACCAAAAATTCCATCAGCTGCAGTTTGGTGGTGTGATGTTAAATAATCACTGGGATAAATGGAATAAGAAGTAACATACGTCAGGTTATTTAGGACACTAGCTGAAAATGCATAATTTCCTCACTGCGTGGGGGAAGCATTTGGATCCTGTGCATTTTGCACAATAACCGACAGTCAATACAGAACAGAAAGGCTACAAGCTGTTAATCAGCGGCTTTCTGTAGTCTAGGGTTTGATTCTCTCAGCCTCCATCTGCTGATTATGAGCGACTCTAAGCAAGTCACTTAACCAGGCTCCTTTGTCACGCCCTGAAAAGGGACACTTGTATCCAGTGGGCTTATCTCGTTGATGAAACAGAGAGCCTGCAAACCTAAAAAGTGCAAAACAAAACTTCTGTCCACACTCTCCACAGCACAAAAAGCTGCTTTTCCCAAAATAAGCCAAAAATTAATATTTAATTCACAAAGTTAAAATCGTCATGGGTTAAAATCATTAACGCGACACTTTAGTTACCAGTGGAAATCTTGTGCAAAACATACAGCCACAGTGTTGCCTAATAGGAACCACCGCTGTCCCACACTGATATTGTTTTCTAGGAAATACATGTTTCTTTGTTTCATTTTCATTATATAATCATATGCGATTATTACATTTCTGGCACTCTTAGCAGAAGGGAATTTTCCCTTATCTATAGTTTTCATAGCGTTTTAGTAAGTTTTGTAACTTCACACCCTTGCTCTACGGATTCCTAGAGACACAGCTAGACCAGTTTTGCTACTTAGCAAAATAAATCAAAGCTCTGCACAATAGGCGTCACCCCCCCAAAGACTGTATAAAGCACAGTTACAATATGTTCAGGGAGTGCTGCATTCATCCAAATATCTCATTTCATACAGGTATAAATTAACTTTCAAATCCATCCGATAGTTCACTTTTTAGGGTCAGTTTCTTCCCAGGGCCTCAAGTCAATCTCCCCTTCCTGTCAAGCTGATACCAGACTGATGACCTCAACAAAATTTATTTTACTTTAGTGACCAGATCATCCCACAGGACCAGTGACCCATTACCAGAAAGGCTACTCAGGGGAAAAAAAAAATTGACTATGCATTCTGCAGTGCCATTTCTCATAGCCTGGTATATTACAAGTACACAGCTGAGAATCTTAAAAGCAAATGTGAATCTTTCAGCAGGAAAGTTCTAACCTGTGCACCTGCATCCCTTCCGTATCAGGACTGTGATCCTCTGCTTGTACACTACTACAACCCACCACTTCCATTTCTTTATGCACATGTGCAGTGAGGTGCTCACAACCCTCCTGGACATGAGCAGTCATCATTAAATGCAATCTTGGGTATTGACTAACATTTCTATGGTATTACATTGGAATGAAATGGCTAGGCTTAAAATTACCTCCTGGTCAATGGGATCATAGGAGATTACTAGGCTAAGTGCATGCTTCTTTGCACTGGTGATTACAATTTTAGTTTGGTTTGACATGAACCAACTAACTAAATAATAGCTTATGGTTACAGCCTTTTCCTCTAAGAACTACTATCGAATGCATGTTTTGTTTTTTTCTTGGACAGAAAATTTCCATTTTTTCTTGTCTAGAAAGTCACAGTCAGAAAGGTTTGAAGTCCTACAATGGAAGAAAAGCACGGTAGTACTAAGAAAACCAAAGACTGTGGCGTGTGTTTGTTTGAAGGGTGCAGGGTAGGATGTAAGACAAAGCTGCACATAGAGACGACATTTACATGCATCAGGCAGAACAAGAAAGGCAAAGATCCAACAGAATTTTGAGCCCAAATAAGCCAACATTGGGTAGTACAGACAGGGTAAGGAGCAACCAACATATTCATTATGTAAGAACTCTTGGGAGGCCAAGAATATCAGGATAAGTCCAGTAATTACTTGATTAGTTTCATTAGGAAGCAGGAGTCATTTATTTTCTTTTCCTTAATAGTTTTTCTCTTCATAAGCAAGTAGTATCAAAGTCATGTTATATGAAGCTCAAACCTAGACTGTAAGAGGGCTCCAAAGGACGTAAAAGTACAAACTGTCGTTGAGCACCTCATTAGAACTCCAGAGGGGAAGATGGTTAATAGTATGATGAATACATGAAAGATAACACCACTACAGTACGAGGAAGTACTAATTACACTATAAAGAAAGGACATCCCTTTTGAAGGAAATGGAAGGGGGATACTTGAAACTGGATGACAAGAGTATGCCCCCTGTTGTGCCATCAGCATACCCTGTGAGCCCAGCTTCTTGCATGCATCTGTCTCTTGCTACCTTTCATTTTGACCTGGTCTAACT